>NC_092243.1:70551969-70584469 GCF_036320965.1 Panulirus ornatus | reverse complement strand
AAAAAAAAAAAAAACGACTGAACTACAAGCAGATGATCACAGAGTCCTACGCATGGCCTATCTTAACCCCAAATATAAGGGATGACCCCCTTAAAATAGATACATGAAGTCCCCCTTTCGTTGATTCCCGCATAATAGGGACGACCCCTTAAAGAGAGACATGAAGTCCCCCTTTCGTTGGTTCCCTCTCGTTCTAGCAATACGGGAGGAGGAGGGGCGCGGCGCAGCGGGTGCGGGAGGAGGAGGAGGGGCGCGGCGCGGTGGGTGCGGGAGGAGGAGGGGCGCGGCGCGGTGGGTGCGGGAGGAGGAGGAGGAGGGGCGCGGCGCGGCGGGTGCGGGAGGAGGAGGAGGGGCGCGGCGCGGCGGCGGGTGCAGGAGGAGGAGGAGGGGCGTGGCGGTGGCGGGTGCGGGAGGAGGAGGAGGGGCGCGGCGCGGTGGGTGCAGGAGGAGGAGGAGCGGCGCGGCGGCGGGTGCAGGAAGAGGAGGGGCGCGGCGCGGCGCGGCGGCGGGTGCAGGAGGAGGAGGAGGAGGGGCGCGGCGCGGTGGGTGCAGGAGGAGGAGGAGGGGCGCGGCGCGGCGGTGGGGCCCACCTGACCAGCCAGCACCTGGGTTCTCGTGACCAGCCACCACGTCAGGCCAACTACAATGGAAATTACTCTACCCTCCCTGTCAGCCCTCAGCTGTAATGTAGGACTTCACAAACCACAAGGTTGTGGTTTGAAGACACGACACCCCCCTTCTCTGTGGCTGGGTCTGACCTGACCTTCTCCTACGGCATTCATGGATCTTTCCTTCCTTCCTTCCTTCCTTTTCCTTCCTTTCTTCACCAGCTTGTGTCCATTTCTCGTTCCGTCACTTGCGTCCTCCTTAACCACAGCGGCTCTCTCTCTCTCTCTCTTCTCTCTCTCTCTCTCTCTCTCTCTCTCTCTCTCTCTCTCTCTCTCTCTCTCTCTCTATCTATCTATCTATCTATCTCTTTCTACAAGGCCCTGAAGGCTACCCTGGCTGAACAATATTATTACTACTGATGCTCTACCAGGTTCCTTGCTACCACCACTACAACCACCATCTACAACACTACCACCACGACCACCACCATCTACAACACTACCACCACGACCACCACAACCACCATCTACAACACTACCACCACGACCACCACAACCACCATCTACAACACTACCACGACCACCACCACCACCACCATCTACAACACTACCACGACGACCACCACCACCATCTACAACACTACCACCACCACCACCATCTACAACACTACCACGACCACCACCACCACCATCTACAACACTACCACGACCACCACCACCACCATCTACAACACCACCACCACCACCACCACCATCTACAACACTACCACGACCACCACCATCACCATCTACAACACTACCCCCACCACCACCACCATCTACAACACTACCACGACCACCACCACCACCATCTACAACACCACCACCACCACCACCACCATCTACAACACTACCACGACCACCACCATCACCATCTACAACACTACCCCCACCACCACCACCACCATCTACAACACTACCACTACCACCACCATCTACAACTATCCCCCCTCACCACTATCACTCACCGCTACCCGACCTTCCCGACCGTCTTGACATTCACCCACTGGCCTGGCCAGGCTACGTACATGGTCATGACGTCTGTGCCCGACAGGCGCATGGGTAAGCCAAATGGAAATGGGCGCCGGCGCGTGTAGGCCACCGTCAACACGGAGTGGGTGATCGCTGGTACAGTTTCCTACTACAGAGCATCACCCATTCCACAGTGTGCTGTGAGGGGAATGGTATGATGACACTACAAGACCATCCCATCACCACACCCCCTCCTCACTACCAGCTGTCACTACGCCACCACTTCGATACGCGCCCATCCCTCTCGTTACGACTGAGGTCAAACGCCTCTCTTCGTGGTTGGAGATGAAGTTGTTTTTTTAAAACGCCCTTCCTTAAGTCCTTCGCACACACGATGGTATACGACCCTTGAGCACGATGGTATACGACCCTTGGGCACGATGGTACGACCCATGATGGTCCGACCCTTAAACGCGATGGTACGACCCTTAAGCACGATGGTACGACCCTTGAGCACGATGGTACGACCCTTGAGGACGATTGTACGACCCTTGAGCACGGCGGTACGACCCTTGAGCACGATTATACGACCCTTAAGCACGATGGTACGACCCTTGAGCACGATGGTACGACCCTTGAGCACGATGGTACGACCCTTGAGCACGATGGTACGACCCTTGAGCACGATGGTACGACCCTTGAGCACGATTATACGACCCTTGAGCACGATGGTACGACCCTTGAGCACGATGGTACGACCCTTGAGCACGATGGTACGACCCTTGAGCACGATGGTACGACCCTTGAGCACGATGTTACGACCCTTGAGCACGATGGTACGACCCTTGAGCACGATGGTACGACCCTTGAGCATGATTATACGACCCTTGAGCACGATGGTACGACCCTTAAGCACGATGGTACGACCCTTGAGCACGATTGTACGACCCTTGAGCACGATTGTACGACCCTTGGGCACGATGGTACGACCCTTGAGCATGATTATACGACCCTTGAGCACGATGGTACGACCCTTAAGCACGATGGTACGACCCTTGAGCACGATGGTACGACCCTTGAGCACGATTGTACGACCCTTGGGCACGATGGTACGACCCTTGGGCACGATGGTACGACCCTTGAGCACGATTGTACGACCCTTGGGCACGATGGTACGACCCTTGAGCACGATTGTACGACCCTTGAGCACGATTGTACGACCCTTGGGCACGATGGTACGACCCTTGAGCATGATTATACGACCCTTGAGCACGATGGTACGACCCTTGAGCACGATTGTACGACCCTTGGGCACGATGGTACGACCCTTGGGCACGATGGTACGACCCTTGAGCACGATTGTACGACCCTTGGGCACGATGGTACGACCCTTGAGCACGATTGTACGACCCTTGAGCACGATTGTACGACCCTTGGGCACGATGGTACGACCCTTGAGCACGATGGTACGACCCTTGAGCACGATTGTACGACCCTTGGGCACGATGGTACGACCCTTGGGCACGATGGTACGACCCTTGAGCACGATTGTACGACCCTTGGGCACGATGGTACGACCCTTGAGCACGATTGTACGACCCTTGAGCACGATTGTACGACCCTTGGGCACGATGGTACGACCCTTGAGCATGATTATACGACCCTTGAGCACGATGGTACGACCCTTGAGCACGATTGTACGACCCTTGAGCACGATGGTACGACCCTTGAGCATGATTATACGACCCTTGAGCACGATGGTACGACCCTTAAGCACGATGGTACGACCCTTGAACACGATGGTACGACCCTTGAGCACGATTGTACGACCCTTGGGCACGATGGTACGACCCATGATGGTCCGACCCTTGAACACGATGGTCCGACCACTGAACACGACCATACGACCCTTGAGCACGATGGTACGACCCTTGAGCACGATGGTACGACCACTGAACACGACCATACGACCCTTGAGCATGATGGTATGACCCTTTAGCATGACCCTAGAGGGTCAAGTCAAAGGTCAGGCGTTTCTACATAATACCTACATAATTCCGGTCTGTACACGACAGGAGTGAAGGCGTCGCTGTTGCGTGTCGTGTTGAGGGGGGGGGGGAGGGAGGGAGGGTTGTACCTTGCGTGTTGTGTCGTGTCACAACACGACTTGAAGTGTGTGGCAACCATATACACAACCCCCCCAACCCACTCCCTCCCTCCCTCACTCAGTTCCTCCCTTTTCCCTCCCTCCCTCCCTACTCCCTCACTTCCCTTCGAAACTTCCCTTCCCATCCCCTTAAAATAACACTCCCTTCACTACAGCTTATCCATTCCATCACCATTTCTACCTACGCCAGTCACAACCCACCCGTCACAACATGACCCACCAGCCATAACACGACCCACCAGTCACAACACGACCCACCAATCACAACACGACCAACTGGTCACAACATGACCCATCAGCCATAACACGACCCACCAGTCACAACATGACCCACATGTCACAACACAGCCCACCAATCACATCACGACCCACCAATCACAACACAACCCCACCAATCACAAGACGACACACCAATCACAACACAACCCACCAATCACAACACAACCCACCAATCACAACACAACCCACCAATCACAACACAACCCACCAATCACAGCACAACCCCACCAATCACAAGACGACACACCAATCACAACACAACCCACCAATCACAACACAACCCACCAATCACAACACAACCCACCAATCACAACACAACACACCAATCACAACACAACCCACCAATCACAACACAACCCACCAATCACAACACCCACCAATCACAACACAACCCACCAATCCCATAACCACCGGTCACTTTAAAACGAAAAATTAAAAAAAAAAAATAAAAAAATTCATTACAACGATAAAAAACATATACGAGTCCAGAAATCTTGTGTTTGAGGTAGATTTGACTGCGTCTCTACCCTGAGGCTCAGGGAGGGAGGGAGGGAGGGAGAGGGAGGGAGGGAGGGAGGGAGGGAGGGAGGGAGGGAGGGAGGGGGCGGAGGGAAAAAAGAAAATAAAAAAACGGGAAACGAAATATGAAAAACGCCGACTCTTATTGTTCTGTTGGCCGCCGCTGACACACACACACACACACACACACACACACAGCTAAATAAAACACAAGGATTCTGAAAAATAACGCGTGCCCAATGCTCGACTCCCTCCCGAACTGCGTAGCGCCGGCTCAGGGCGTTTAATATATATATATATATATATATATATATATATATATATATATATATATATATATATATATATATATATATATATATATATATATATATATATTGTGTGGAGGTTAGTGGGGAGGACGTGGGTGTGAGGTGCCTACTCGCGGGCACACGCAACACAAGCAGGGAGGAGCCCAGCACACGCAACACAAGCAGGGAGGAACCCAGCACACGCAACACAAGCAGGGAGGAACCCAGCACACGCAACACAAGCAGGGAGGAACCCAGCACACGCAACACAAGCAGGGAGGAACCCAGCACACGAAACACAAGCAGGGAGGAGCCCAGCACACGAAACACAAGCAGGGAGGAGCCCAGCACATGCAACACAAGCAGGGAGGAACCCAGCACACGCAACACAAGCAGGGAGGAACCCAGTACACGCAACACAAGCAGGGAGGAGCCCAGCACACGCAACACAAGCAAAGAGGAACCCAGTACACGCAACACAAGCAGGGAGGAGCCCAGCACACGCAACACAAGCAGGGAGGAGCCCAGCACACGCAACACAAGCAGGGAGGAACCCAGTACACGCAACACAAGCAGGGAGGAGCCCAGCACACGCAACACAAGCAGGCAGGAGCCCAGCACATGCAACACAAGCAGGGAGGAACCCAGTACACGCAACACAAGCAGGGAGGAGCCCAGCACACGAAACACAAGCAAGGAGGAACCCAGTACACGCAACACAAGCAGGGAGGAGTCCAGTACACGCAACACAAGCAAAGAGGAGCCCAGTACACGCAACACAAGCAGGGAGGAGCCCAGCACACGAAACACAAGCAAGGAGGAACCCAGTACACGCAACACAAGCAGGGAGGAGCCCAGCACACGCAACACAAGCAAAGAGGAGCCCAGTACACGCAACACAAGCAGGGAGGAGCCCAGCACACGAAACACAAGCAAGGAGGAACCCAGTACACGCAACTCAAGCAGGGAGGAGCCCAGCACACGCAACACAAGCAGGGAGGAGCCCAGTACACGTAACACAAGCAGGGAGGAGCCCAGTACACGCAACACAAGCAGGGAGGAACCCAGCACACGCAACACAAGCAGGGAGGAGCCCAGCACACGCAATACAAGCAGGGAGGAACCCAGTACATGCAACACAAGCAGGGAGGAACCCAGTACACGCAACACAAGCAGGGAGGAACCCAGTACATGCAACACAAGCAGGGAGGAGCCCAGCACACGCAATACAAGCAGGGAGGAACCCAGTACATGCAACACAAGCAGGGAGGAACCCAGTACATGCAACACAAGCAGGGAGGAGCCCAGCACATGCAATACAAGCAGGGAGGAACCCAGTACATGCAACACAAGCAGGGAGGAACCCAGTACATGCAACACAAGCAGGGAGGAACCCAGTACATGCAACACAAGCAGGGAGGAACCCAGCACACGCAACACAAGCAGGGAGGAACCCAGTACATGCAACACAAGCAGGGAGGAGCCCAGCACACGCAACACAAGCAGGGAGGAACCCAGTACATGCAACACAAGCAGGGAGGAACCCAGCACACGCAACACAAGCAGGGAGGAACCCAGTACATGCAACACAAGCAGGGAGGAACCCAGTACATGCAACACAAGCAGGGAGGAACCCAGCACACGCAACACAAGCAGGGAGGAACCCAGTACACGCAACACAAGCAGGGAGGAACCCAGTACACGCAACACAAGCAGGGAGGAGCCCAGTACATGCAACACAAGCAGGGAGGAACCCAGTACATGCAACACAAGCAGGGAGGAACCCAGTACACGCAACACAAGCAGGGAGGAACCCAGTACATGCAACACAAGCAGGGAGGAACCCAGCACACGCAACACAAGCAGGGAGGAACCCAGTACACGCAACACAAGCAGGGAGGAGCCCAGTACATGCAACACAAGCAGGGAGGAACCCAGTACACGCAACACAAGCAGGGAGGAACCCAGTACATGCAACACAAGCAGGGAGGAACCCAGCACACGCAACACAAGCAGGGAGGAACCCAGTACATGCAACACAAGCAGGGAGGAGCCCAGTACATGCAACACAAGCAGGGAGGAACCCAGTACACGCAACACAAGCAGGGAGGAACCCAGTACACGCAACACAAGCAGGGAGGAACCCAGTACATGCAACACAAGCAGTCTCCCCATTATTCACCAATCACCAAGCAGTTCTCCCCCACCTCTCATAACCCAGCATCTCCCCCACTTCTCCCCAACCACAGTGTATCACCCCCTTCTCTCCATTGTGTATTTAACCACCCGCTAACACTCTCCCCTCCTCCCCACACTCCCTATAGTGCAGTCTCCCCTCCCCATTGTTCATTTCACCTCCTCGCCTCTTTCCCCTATCGTATACTTCCATCTCCCAGCTATTCTCCCCACCGTGTACTTTACCTCCCCACCACTTTCCCCGACCGTGTACTGCACCTCCCCACCACTCTCCCCACCGTGCGCTCTTCCTCTCCCCGCCATTCTCCCCAAGACAAAACAGGTCGTCTACTTCACTGTGCTACCCACCGTAAGACCTACTGTTCTCCCCTGTGGACTGACAACTCCCCTTTTTACTCCCAGGCTCTTCTCCCCACATCACCTCCCTCACACCCCGACCACTGGAGGTGGGGGTGGGTGGGGAGGGCGATGGTGCCCCCCTCCCCCCCACTCCCCTTGGCTAATTACGACACAATACTAACACTCCCGCATGCCAGGGCCTTAGAGGGGGGCCCCTCCCCCCCCTACTACCCTCCCCCATACACACACACACACACACACACACACACACACACACACCTTCATAAGGGAGGGAGGACGAAGGAATGTGTGGAGGAAAGGAAGGAGGGAAGGAGGAGGTGGGGGATATGTGGAGGGAAGGAGGGAGGGAGGAGGTGGGGGATATGTGGAGGGAAGGAGGGAGGGAGGAGGTGGAGGATGTGTGGAGGGAAGAAGGGGTGAGGATGGAGTAAGTGGAGGGAAGGAGGGATGAGGAGGGAATATGTAGAGGGTAGAAGGAATGAAGATGGAAGGAGGGAGGAGGAGGTGGATGTGTGGAGGGAAGGACAGATTAGCAGGGAATGTGTGGCAGGAGCACGTGAAGGGAAGGAGGGAGGAGGAGAAAATGTGCAGAAGAAAGCAAGGATGAGGAGGGAATGTACGGAGGGAGTGAGAGAGGAGGAGGAGAGGGGAATACGTGGAGGGAAGGTGGATATGTGTGAAGGGAAGGAAGGAGGAGCGAGAAGGGAATGTGTGGAGGGTAAGAGAGGAGGGGATGTATGAAGGGAAGGAGGGAGGGAGAAGGAGGGAATACGTGGAGGGAAGGTGAATATGCGTGAAGGGAAGGAAGGAGGAGCGAGAAGGGAATGTGTGAAGGGGAAAGAGGGAGTGAGGAGTGAGGAGGAGGGCCTGTGAGTGAGGGTGGGAAGGGAGGAGCGAGGGCTGACCATCAGAGAGGAGGAGGAGGAGTGGTGAGGTGGGTGATGAATAGCCTGTCGCCCAGACTGTGTTGGGCGCTGCGATGGTTGACGACACGACACACACACACACACACACACACACACACACACACACACACACACACACACACCTGAGGGAGTGTTGGCAATGGTGTCACACACACACACCTGCAGGCGTCAGATCACTGGTGGAGGAGTGTTGCCAACACCCTGTCCCAGGTGGGGGTGTCATTACCCCTCCAGTTCCACAAACCACCCCTCCACACCCTACCCTCTACTCCCCAGAGGAGGGAGGTGGTGGTGTAGCCACAGCTGGTTCTGGGAAATCCCGTGCGTGTCGACCCTCACGCCACCACCTGTGGTTCTCCAGCCAACCACCTACACACACCTACACACACCTACACATACAAACCTACACACAACCACCTACACACACCTACACACACACACCTACACACACCTACACACACACACACCTACACACACACAAACCTACACACACACACCTACACACACACCTACACACACACACACCTACACACACACACCTACACATACAAACCTACACACAACCACCTACACACACCTACACACACACCTACACGCACACACCTACACACACACACCTACACACACCTACACACACACCTACACGCACACACCTACACACACACACCTACACACACACACCTACACACACACACCTACACGCACACACCTACACACACCTACACACACACACACCTACACACACACACCTACACACACCTACACATACAAACCTACACACAACCACCTACACACACCTACACACACACACCTACACATACAAACCTACACACAACCACCTACACACACCTACACACACACACCTACACACACACACCTACACACCCACTCTCTCCCCCACACCTTCATCCACCCCACGTGAAAAACTTGACATGGAAACCCTTCTGTTTATGGGTCTTTTCAACCAAGTTGTTTAATACATTAAGTCCTCGTACCACCAAGGTGGGTTCAAGTGGTCAGAGAGAGAGAGAGAGAGAGAGAGAGAGAGAGAGAGAGAGAGAGAGAGAGAGAGAGAGAGAGAGAGGGTGCTGGGTGGTTAGGTCAGGTCAGGTCACACAAGAGCCCCGTGTGTCTGCCGTGTGGAGGTCATCCACCACCCGCCCCAGACACTTGGCTTGTCATCACAATATAAGTTCAGGTCCTGAGGGCGAGGCGTGGTAATGGATGACATCTGAGGTACGAGGAGGCACGGGTGGTACACTGGTGGTACAGTGGAGGTACAGTAGCGGTACAGTGGGCAGGGGGTACAGTAAGGTACAGGTGGTACAGTAGGTTATAGGGAAGGTACAGTACGGGGAGGTACATGGGTACATGCGTACAGTGGGACGGAAGGTACAGGGAACAAAGGTAAGTGGAGTACAGTGGTTACAGAAGGCTAAAAGTGGGACAGTAGCGGTACAGTGGAAGGTACAGGTGACAGGGGATTAAGTAGGTACAGGTGACAGGCGTACAGTGGTACAGTGAAGGTACATGTAACGGAAAGCGAAGAGGTACAGTGGGGTACAGTGACAGAGGTTACAGTAAGGTACATGGTGACAGTAGGTAAGTGAGGTACAGTGGGTACAGTACGGTACAGTGGGGTACAGTAAGGTACAGGTGACAGAGGTAAGTAGGTACAGGGGGAAAATAGGTACATTTTAAGGTTTTACAGGGGGGACAGGGTTACAGTACGGTAAAATGAAGCATTTAAAACAAAAGGGTACAGGGGAGCAGGTACAGTGAGTACGGAGGCAGCTGGCTCCGTGAGGGCGGCAGCTGGTCATGAGGGATGTTGTGCCCCGTACCGTGCCACTCCAACCCTTCACAAGAGCACTTGCCCCGGGCCCCGGGGGGCAATCATGGGACGTAATAAAAGCGGGTCATAAAAAAAGCTGCAGGTCCCAGCCTGCCCCGTGGGCCCGCCCTCGGAGAGCATTCGTCTCCCAGCCAGCCGACCACCACCCAGCCGACCAGCCACCCCAAAACAGCCAGCAACCAGCCAGCCGCCCACCACCGCGCCCCCAGCCAAGCCACCAGCGACCCCCAGCAGCGCCCCAGCCAGCCAGCCAAACCACCCAGCAAAAAACCCACCAGCCAGCCACCCAACCCAGCCAGCCAGCCACCCCCAGACACCCAGGCAACCCCCCCAGCACCCCACCCCAAACCAGGAAACCCAACCACCAGAAACACCCACCAGCCACCCAACCAGCCAGCCAGCCAGTCAACTACCAGCTAGACAGCCAGCCAGCAGCCAGGGCAACACCAGCCAGCCAGCCAACCAGCCCCCAAACCCAGCCAAAAACCACCCCCAGCCAACCACCCACCCACCAGCCAAACCCAAACCAGAAACCAACCAGCCAGCCAACCACCCGCCACCCCGCCAACCGCCGCCACCAAAAAACACCCCAGCAACCACCAGCCACCCAGCCAGCACAGCCAGCCAGCCAGCCCCAACCAGCCGAACCAGCCAGCAAAACCACCGGCAGCCAGCCAGCCACCAGCCACCAGCCACCAACCACCAGCAGCCAGCCAACCGGGAAACCCACCAGCCAGCCAACCACCACAAGCCCCACCAGAAAACCCGGGCCCAACCACCCACCCAGCCAGCCACCAGACAACGCCACCCAACCAGCCAGCCCCCAGCCCCAGAACAGCCAGCTGACCAGATAGCCAGCCAGCCAGCCAGACAGCTAGCCAGCCCCTTACAAGCAGGCCTCGCTCTCGCTCGTCCAACCTCTTGGTCAAAAAAAAAAAAAAAAAAAAATCCCTCCCTCAAAATAGAACTTCTTCCCCCACTTCCCTAAAAAAAAAACCATCTTCCCTCCCCCTTTTCCCTAAAAAAAAAAAAAAAACTCCCTCCCCTTCCCTTAAAAAAAAAAAACCCCTCCCTCCCTCCCTCCCTCTCCTAAAAGAAAACACCCTCCCTCCCTCCCTCCCTTCCTGAAGACGAAACACCCTCCCTTCCTTCACTAAAAAAAAAACACCTCCCCTCCCTCCCTTTCCTCAAAAAACCTCCCTTTCTCCCTCCCTTCCTTCAAAAAGGAAATCCCATCCCTCCCTCTCTTCACTCAAAAAGCCCACCTTCCTTCCCTCTCACTCCCTCCCTTCCCTCAAAAAACCCTCACTCCCTCCCTCCCTCCCCTAAAAAAACCCCACCTTCCCTCCCTCACTCCACCCCCAAAAAAAAACCCACCTTCCCTCCCTCACTCCCTCCCCCCATCAAAAAACCCCCCTTTCCCCCCTCCCTCCCCCCCCTTCCCTATTCCACCCTGTCAATCCCTTTCCCCATCCAACCCCAACCTTTCCCAAAGGGCCGATTGATTCAACCATCCACCAACCTCTATATTTCTTTCCTCCTCCCTTTACCCCTATCCCCCCCCGGGGTCCCTTCCCTCTCCCATGCCACCAGCGACCCACTAACATCATTACACCACCCCCACACAACACACAACACACCACACCCCACACAACACACACACACCCCTCCTGCCTGCCTTCTCACGAAACTTATCACAAAACACACTTTTGGGTCAGAGCCGCGGCACCCGCGCCCCCCCTGCCCGTAAGTTTAAATTTACATCTAACCCCTTTTTTAGTTTTTTGACACCACCCCAACACAAAAAAATATAAAATATAAAAATAAAAAATATATATAATAAAATATATAAAAATTTAAGTCCCGGGAAATGAACAGATAATTTCCCCAAATGATTTTTCGTGTAATAATCACACACAGGGGGACACAAAAAAATTTAAAAAACATTGAATTACATCGAAGAGACGAAGCAGGACCAAATGGCATTGCGTTCCCCACTCCCATACAGGGGTCTGGGTTCGAGCCCTTGGCTGTTGGGGGGTATTATTGTTTACTTTATTTTTTTTTTTAAAAAAAAAAAAAAACTATTTTCTATTCATAAAAAAATGTGTTCCCGGGGACTCCGCCCCCTCGGGCTGCCCCGTAGAAAAAAATCCCCTTAGGGGGGCGTATCATGGGAGAAACAGCCTCTTCTCAAGTGGCAATAAATACAACAACACGCCCCCCGCGCCAGCCGTCCTCCCCCAAGACAGACCTCACCGACCTCCCCCCTTCCTCTTTCCCCCCAACCCCCCATTTAAAACCCCCGTTTAAAAAATTTTTAAACCTCCACCACCAAAAATTTTCCCCTCCCCCCTTTCTTTCCTAACCCCTTTCCCGGGCCCCTTTTTTCCCCTCTTTTCCAGGGCCCCCAAAAACCCCACTTCAAAACCCCTCCCCCCCAAAAACCACCCCACCCACACACCCACCCACACCACCGTCCCCCTCCAATCAATCCCAAACATTTTTTTCCCCAAAACACCACCTTTGGTCAACCCACCAACCCCGCCCCCCCGAACCAAAAAATTTTAAATTTTTTAATTTTTAAAATCCCCTTTTGTTTTGGAAAACCAACCCACACACCAACCACAAATTTTTTAACCCCCCTATATATTTTCCCCCTTCCATTTATTAATCCCCCCAAAAAAAAAAACTTTAATTCCCCAAGTTTTTCCCTTTTAAACCCCACCCCCCAAAAGGGAGCCCCCAAAAAAAAATTAAAAGTCTTATTACAAAAAACCCCTTTTAAAACCCTTTCTTCTTCCCCAAAACCTTTCCCAAATCGGGGTTCCCAGCTTCTGGGGGGGTTTTTAACATGAAAACCACAAAACTTATCATACCAACAAAATTAAAATTTCCCGGAACCCCCACCCCAAACCTTTAAATTTTCCCCTTTTTTTAAAAAATCATCAATTATCCCTAAAACCCCTCTAAAAAAAATTAAAAAAACCCAAACAACCCCCCACCCCCAGCCCCCCAAACCTTAAAAAATTCCCCAAAACCTCCTTTCCCTTTTCCCACACCCCCCCAAAATTTTTTTATTTGGGGGGGCCCCATCTTGGGCCCCCCCCCGGAAACCAGCCCAAAAATAAAAAAAAAAAAACCCCACATAATATATAAAATAAAATATATATATATAAAATAAAATATAAAAATATTTTTTTTTTTTTTTAAATACTTTGTCGCTGCCCCCCCGGCGAGGAGCGCAAGGAAACAAAACGAAAGAAAGGCCCCAAACCCCCCCCCCAAAACACATGAATTACATACGTCCACACACGCAAATATACATACCTACAACAGCTTTTTTTTGGTTTTAAAACCCCAAAAAACCTTTTTCACATCCCTTGTTTCAACCCCACGACAGCACGTCAACCCCGGAAAACCCCCCACATCGCCCCAATTCACTCTTTTTCCTTGCCCCCCTTTTTAAACCCCTCCATTTCGGGCCCCCGTCACCCCCAAACCCTTTTCACTCCCCATTTTTCCACCCCCCAATTTGGTCCCCTCTTCTCCTTTTCCCTCCACCTCCGACACATATATCCTCGGGGTCAATTTTTCCCCTCACTCACCCTCTCCCCAGGGCCCCAAAACCACTTCAAAACACCCTCTTCTGTTTCTCTCAACCAGCTCTTTTTTTTTCCCCACAAAACTCCCTTACCCTTACTTACTCACTCGATCAAAAACCCCCCTCACCCCACCCCCAAAAAAATTTTCCTCAAACACCCTTTTTCCAGCACATCCATCCTCCTGCGCACAACTCTATCCATAGCCCACGCCTCGCAACCATACAACATTGCTGGAACCACTATTCCTTCAAACATACCCATTTTTGCTTTCCGAGATAATGTTCTCGACTTCCACACATTCTTCAAGGCCCCCAGAATTTTCGCCCCCTCCCCCACCCTATGATCCACTTCCGCTTCCATGGTTCCATCCGCTGCCAGATCCACTCCCAGATATCTAAAACACTTCACTTCCTCCAGTTTTTCTCCATTCAAACTCACCTCCCAATTGACTTGACCCTCAACCCTACTGTACCTAATAACCTTGCTCTTATTCACATTTACTCTTAACTTTCTTCTTCCACACACTTTACCAAACTCAGTCACCAGCTTCTGCAGTTTCTCACATGAATCAGCCACCAGCACTGTATCATCAGCGAACAACAACTGACTCACTTCCCAAGCTCTCTCATCCCCAACAGACTTCATACTTGCCCCTCTTTCCAAAACTCTTGCATTTACCTCCCTAACAACCCCATCCATAAACAAATTAAACAACCATGGAGACATCACACACCCCTGCCGCAAACCTACATTCACTGAGAACCAATCACTTTCCTCTCTTCCTACACGTACACATATATATATATATATATATATATGTTGGGGGGGCCGGGCCACCCCCCTCGTCTGCCCCCCCGCGCCACCCCGCAAACGCGGGAGACAGCGACAAAGTACAAAGAAAAAAAAAAAAATACACACATATATATACACACATATATATATATATATATATATATATACATATACACATATACACACACTATTATATATATTATACTTTGTCGCTGCCCCCCGCGCCCGCGAGGCAGCGCAAGGAAACAGACGAAAGAAACGGCCCAACCCCCCCCCATACACATGTATATACATACGTCCACACACGCAAATATACATACCTACACAGCTTTCCATGGTTTACCCCAGACGCTTCACATGCCTTGATTCAATCCACTGACAGCACGTCAACCCCGGTATACCACATCGCTCTAATTCACTCTATTCCTTGCCCTCCTTTTACCCTCCTGCATGTTCAGGCCCCGATCACACAAAATCTTTTTCACTCCATCTTTCCACCTCCAATTTGGTCTCCCTCTTCTCCTTGTTCCCTCCACCTCCGACACATATATCCTCTTGGTCAATCTTTCCTCACTCATCCTCTCCATGTGCCCAAACCACTTCAAAACACCCTCTTCTGCTCTCTCAACCATGCTCTTTTTATTTCCACACATCTCTCTTACCCTTACGTTACTCACTCGATCAAACCACCTCACACCACACATTGTCCTCAAACATCTCATTTCCAGCACATCCATCCTCCTGCGCACAACTCTATCCATAGCCCACGCCTCGCAACCATACAACATTGTTGGAACCACTATTCCTTCAAACATACCCATTTTTGCTTTCCGAGATAATGTTCTCGACTTCCACACATTCTTCAAGGCCCCCAGGATTTTCGCCCCCTCCCCCACCCTATGATCCACTTCCGCTTCCATGGTTCCATCCGCTGCCAGATCCACTCCCAGATATCTAAAACACTTCACTTCCTCCAGTTTTTCTCCATTCAAACTCACCTCCCAATTGACTTGACCCTCAACCCTACTGTACCTAATAACCTTGCTCTTATTCACATTTACTCTTAACTTTCTTCTTCCACACACTTTTCCAAACTCAGTCACCAGCTTCTGCAGTTTCTCACATGAATCAGCCACCAGCGCTGTATCATCAGTGAACAACAACTGACTCACTTCCCAAGCTCTCTCATCCCCAAGCTCTCTCATCCCCATTTTGGTCGAGGTGGTGTGCAAAGTGAGAGGGTTAGGGAAAATGAGTTGGTAAACAGAGAAGAGGTAGTGAAAGCTTTGCGGAAGATGAAAGCCGGCAAGGCAGCAGGTTTGGATGGTATTGCAGTGGAATTTATTAAAAAAGGGGGTGACTGTATTGTTGACTGGTTGGTAAGGTTATTTAATGTATGTATGCCTCATGGTGAGGTGCCTGAGGATTGGCGGAATGCGTGCATAGTGCCATTGTACAAAGGCAAAGGGGATAAGAGTGAGTGCTCAAATTACAGAGGTATAAGTTTGTTGAGTATTCCTGGTAAATTATATGGGAGGGTATTGATTGAGAGGGTGAAGGCATGTACAGAGCATCAGATTGGGGAAGAGCAGTGTGGTTTCAGAAGTGGTAGAGGATGTGTGGATCAGGTGTTTGCTTTGAAGAATGTATGTGAGAAATACTTAGAAAAGCAAATGGATTTGTATGTAGCATTTATGGATCTGGAGAAGGCATATGATAGAGTTGATAGAGATGCTCTGTGGAAGGTATTAAGAATATATGGTGTGGGAGGAAAGTTGTTAGAAGCAGTGAAAAGTTTTTATCGAGGATGTAAGGCATGTGTGCGTGTAGGAAGAGAGGAAAGTGATTGGTTCTCAATGAATGTAGGTTTGCGGCAGGGGTGTGTGATGTCTCCATGGTTGTTTAATTTGTTTATGGATGGGGTTGTTAGGGAGGTAAATGCAAGAGTTTTGGAAAGAGGGGCAAGTATGAAGTCTGTTGGGGATATATATATATATATATATATATATATATATATATATATATATTATCCCTGGGGATAGGGGAGAAAGAATACTTCCCACGTATTCCCTGCGTGTCGTAGAAGGTGACTAAAAGGGGAGGGAGCGGGTGGTTGGAAATCCTCCCCTTTCTTGTTTTTTTTTTTTAATTTTCCAAAAGAAGGAACAGAGAAGGGGGTCAGGTGAGGATATTCCCTCTAAGGCCCAGTTCTCTGTTCTTAACGCTACCTTGCTAACGCGGGAAATGGCGAATAATATAAAATATATATATATATATATATATATATATATATATATATATATATATATATATATATATATATATATATATATATGCAATTCCAGTCAAGTATAGCCCAATGCATAATGTATTCCAGCCATCAATACCCTACTGCATACTGTATTCCGTCCATCAACACACAGCTGCATACTGTATTGTGTTCATCAAATACACTACTGGGCTAAGTATACGAATCTATGATTACCCAGCTGGATAGCTTTTTCTGTCTATCGGCATCCTACAGTATACTGCGTTCTATCTATCGATAACCTATAGTGTGTATATATAGCATTCTACCTATCGACACCCTACAGCATACTGTATTCTATCTATCGACACCCTACAGCATACTGTATTCTATCTATCGATACCCTACAGCTACTGTATTCTATCTATCGACACCCTACAGCATACAGCATTCTATCTATCGATACCCTACAGCTACTGTATTCTATCTATCGATACCCTACAGCTACTGTATGCTATCTATCGGTACCCTACAGCATACTGTATGCTATCTATCGATTCCATACAGCTACTGTATTCTATCTATCGATACCCTACAGCATACTGTATTCTATCTATCGATACTCTACAGCATACAGCATTCTATCTATCGATACCCTACAGCATACTGTACTCTATCTATCGACACCCTACAGCATACTGTATTCTATCTATCGACACCCTAAGGCATACTGTATTCTATCTAACGATTCCCTACAGCTACTGTATTCTATCTATCGATACCCTACAGCTACTGTATTCTATCTATCGATACCCTACAGCATACAGCATTCTATCTATCGACACCCTACAGCATACTGTATTATATCTATCGACACCCTACAGCATACTGTATTCTATCTATCGATACCCTACAGCTACTGTATTCTATCTATCGATACCCTACAGCTACTGTATTCTATCTATCGACACCCTACAGTATACACCCCTCCCGACATCAACACTTTCCCTCCACTCCTCCTGACTTCAGCACTTCCGTCCAGACTTCAACACTACCCTCCAGCCTACAACCCTTCCCTCCGGTTTACAAGCTTTCCCCCCAAACTACAACCCTTCCCTCCAACCTACAACCCTTCCCTCCAGCCTACAACCCTTCCCTCCAGCCTACAACCCTTCCCTCCGGTTTACAAGCTTTCCCTCCAAACTACAACCCTTCCCTCCAACCTACAACCCTTCCCTCCAGCCTACAACCCTTCCCTCCAGCCTACAACCCTTCCCTCCGGTTTACAAGCTTTCCCTCCAGACTACAACCCTTCCCTCTAACTTACAACCCTTCCCTCCAGCCTACAACACTTCCCTCCACTCTACAAGCTTTCCCTCCAGTCTACAACCCTTCCCTCCGGCCTACAACCCTTCCCTCTAGCCAACAAAACTTTCTCCAGCCTACAGCTCTTCCCTCCAGCCTAAAACCCTTCCCTCCACCTAACAACCTTTCCCTGCACCCTACAACCCTCCCCCCCCAAGCTACAACCCTTCCCTCCATGCTACAACTCGTCCCTTCTCATCCCGGCCCCAACACCACCTTCATTAACCCTAGCAACAACCTCGTCCCTCCGCCCCTCCTCGTCCCTCCGCCCCTCCTCGTCCCTCTGCCCCTCCTCGTCCCTTTGCCCCTCCTCGTCCCTCAGCCCCTACTTGTCCCTCTGCCCCTCCTCGTCCCTCTGCCCCTCCTCGTCCCTCTGCCCCTCCTCGTCCCTCCGCCCCTCCTTGTGCCCTTCCTCGTCCCTCTGCCCCTCCTCGTCCATCCGTCCCTCCGCCCCTCCTCGTCCCTCCGCCCCTCCCTCGTCCCTCTCCTTCATGCATCACATTTATTGGATTTTCATTTCGTGTTCTTTTTTCTTTCTTCTCCCAGTGTGGCCACAATGCCTTGATTACGGGCGGGGGGGCGGTAAATTCCTGTTAGGCTCGGCTCCAGACGCCACGCCACGCCACGCCACGCCTCACACGCCAGGGGTAAGGTGCTCTCTCTCTCTCTCTCTCTCTCTCTCTCTCTCTCTCTCTCTCTCTCTCTCTCTCTCTCTCTCTCTCTCTCTCACCCAAGCTCTTATTGATACCTGTATGGTGTTGGGGTGTGGAGGGAGGGAGGGGGGAAGGATAAGGGAGGGAAGGGGGTGGGGGGTGGTGGTGCCTCCCCCTCCTCCTCCACACTCCCCCTCCCCCCCGCTCCCTCCCCCCCCCCCCTCCTGGTCTTTAGCCGGCGTCCCTCAGGTCTATGTCCCTTAAGTCTTACATCCCTTAGATATGCACCCCTCGCGCTGCCATCCCTTAACCCTGTCTCCCTTAAACGTACATCCCTTAGATGTGTCTCCCTTAGCCTTAAATCCCGTAGGCCTTTCTCCCTTTAGACTTAAATCCCCGAGATATGTATCCCTTAAGTCTTTAAATCCCCTTGCATTCGTAACCCTTAAACTTACAACCCTTGAACTTACAAACCTAAAATCTATTACTCCTTCGTCTCAAAGCCCCTTAGATCTGTAGCACCCCCAGAGTCTCCATTAGATCGTGTCAAACCACCCCAGAGACTCCATTAGATCGTGTCAAACCACCCCAGAGACTCCATTAGATCGTGTCAAACCACCCCAGAGACTCCATTAGATCGTGTCAAACCACCCCAGAGACTCCATTAGATCGTGTCAAACCACCCCCAGAGACTCCATTAGATCGTGTCAAACCACCCCCAGAGACTCCATTAGATCGTGTCAAACCACCCCAGAGACTCCATTAGATCGTGTCAAACCACCCCCAGAGTCTCCATTAGATCGTGTCAAACCACCTCAGAGACTCCATTAGATCGTGTCAAACCACCCTCTGGCTAGTGGGTATAATAGCCACTGGCTAGTGGGTATATTACCCTTTGGCTAGTAAATACAATACCCTATGGGCTAGTACCCCCCACCCCAACCTACAATACCCCCCTCCTCTCTCTCTCCCCCTCTCCCTACACTAACCCCTTCCCTCCCTCCCTCCCTCCTCCCTCCCTCCCCTCCTGCACGTAAACATTCTGAGCCCCCCCTCCTTCCCCCTCCCCCTACCCATTCATTATTCCCAGGACGCCTCACGCCTAATGCTTTTCAGATGAAGTGTCCGTCCGTCTGTCCGTCCGTCTCTCTGTTGGCCGGAGCCCTGACGGAAGGCCTCAACCACCTTCTTCTTTTTTTTAATCCCAGGCCAGAGTGTGTGTGTGTGTGTGTGTGTGTGTGTGTGTGTGTGAGAGAGAGAGAGAGAGAGAGAGAGAGAGAGAGAGAGAGAGAGAGAGAGAGAGAGAGAGAGAATGTGTGTGCCAGGCCAGTGTGTGTGTGTGTGTGTGTGTGTGTGTGTGTGTGAGAGAGAGAGAGAGAGAGAGAGAGAGAGAGAGAGAGAGAGAGAGAGAGAGAGAGAGAGAGGAGAGAGAGAGAGAGAGAGAGAGAGAGAGAGAGAGAGAGAGAGAGAGAGAGAGAGAGAGAGAGAGAGAGAGAGAGAGAGAGAGAGAGAGCGTGTGCGTGTGTGTGTGTGTTTGTGTATCACTCCCGTCAACATCAGATGCTGGTCGATATCTGGCAAAAATCTGTGAGCCTTTCATCTTCATGGTATGACCTGGCCTCACAACCCTTCACCTCATCCCACCTCACCAACCTCCCCCAACCATGAGTGGTATGACCTGGCCTCACAACCCTTCACCTCATCCCACCTCACCAAACCCCCCGTCCACATTGGCGTGACCTACTGTCAGCAACACACGAGATCAACACTTGTACTATTCACAGTGGCATTTGGGGGTGTATGGTGCAACCCAACCCCCACCCCACCTCCACACGAAAGCAACCATCATATGCTAGTGGTGATCCCAGTGGTGTGTGTGTGTGTGTGTGTGTGTGTGTGTGTGTGTGTGTGTGTGTGTGTGATATACAACTTCTTGATTACATGTATGCTCTCTGCATTAACCATGTCCTCAGTCATTCTCTTCCATTCATCCAAACTATTGCACTATAAATTTCTTTTCCATTTTCTTTTTCTTTAACGAATTTCTTGCTGAATTTCATATCTTGTCCAGTGGTTGCTCTATCCCTTCATCCCTCGTAGAGCGTTTCCCTTAAAGGTTGTGATCAGGTCACCCCTTACTCTTCCTTCCTCTAAGATGGGCAAATCTAAAGCCTCCAACCTTTCCCTTGTAAACGAGATCCCTTATTCCCAGCAGCGTCTTTCTTGCCCTCCTCTGGACCTTCTCTATCAGCTCTTTGTGATTCTGTAGGTGTGGTGGTATGGTATTACACTCATGTTGCCCTCGTCTCTTAACCTTGTATATATGTACCATGTCTTTACTCCTACGTATGTATGCACACACAAACGCACCCTAGCATATACCATGTACCCATTTTATCGACCAGCCCCTAAGGTAGAATGAACAGCTAGGTGGATTGTGGAACAGCAGCCGCGACCAGGATTTGGACTTATGCAGGTTTGATCCTTCTTACATGACCACCTTCCGCATGTAACATACAGCTGCCACGGATGCAAGAACTGCTTCCCTAAACATCTTTCATTCTTCACCCACTTCCCTCTTTTCGTTTCTCTCCTGTTGTCACCAAAGATAAGCTTCTTTTCTAAGCTCACTCACTCTCGCCACCTCCTTCCCAACCATGTAATTTCCTCTTTTTCTTAAAGCCTCTACACACTCTCACGTTTGTCTCTACTTAAAAAGTGCTCAGACATCCTATTAAGCTGCCCTTCAACACGTTTACATTTAAAAGTCTCTCCCCAGCACGCCTATCAATTCAAACTGTCTACTTATCATCAATTCCAATCACCCACGTATACTTATGTATGTCTTTTATATTTTTTCTTAAACATTATACTGCACTATTACCTGCTCTTCTATTCAAATCACTCATATATATATATATATATATATATATATATATATATATATATATATATATATATATATATATATATATATACACCTAGGCCCAAAGAATCATACAAATATCTCAAAAAAATCTGTACACATTATAAACCTTTACAAATAACAAAGATTAGAAAAAAATATAAATGACACCCAATCCATTTCACCAACCCACTGACCAAAAATCATCACACACGCAAACATTTCCGAACGGACGAGTGTTGCCAACAACCTTCAGAGAACCGTGAATAAAACACGACATGAGCAGGATTTCTGACCTTTGCATAAGCACGCGAGACCCAGAGAGAGAGAGAGAGAGAGAGAGAGAGAGAGACACACACACACACAGCTGTCAAGCTCAGGTGGGGGTCCTCCAGTGGCCCAATGAATTAATCCCGTCTCTTTTAAGAGTCGCTTCTTCTCTCCTGGGGAGGAGGAGCTTTGGTTCGATGCGCCACTGTCGCTTGGCGGCGTCCGTCGACGTCAAATGCTCCAATTTCTCTTTTTCTCTGATCATTCTTCTTATCATTTCAACCCGTTCTATGACGCAGGGAGGCTGCATACGGAAACCTAGTCATATACGTCTTGCTATAGAGGTGGGAGAACGTGCCTTGCATTGGACGATGAGGGACAAAGAACATATGAAATAATGATTTCAGGTCCTTCGTTCATACCTTCTTCTCTCTCTCTCTCTCTCTCTCTCTCTCTCTCTCTCTCTCTCTCTCTCTCTCTCTCTCTCTCTCTCTCTCTCTCTCTCTCGTGACCTGCCACACCGAAAAGAAAACGCAACCTGTCTGGCGAATGAAAAACGTAAATCTGCTTGAAGTGGGAGAAAACGTAATGTACCTGAAGAAAACGAGTGAAATCATTCGAGAGGTAAAAACGCGACCTGCTTATATATATATATATATTACGACGGTACGACCCTTAACCATTACGACGGTACGACCCTTAACCATTACGACGGTACGACCCTTAACCATTACGACGGTACGACCCTTAACCATTACGACGGCACGACGCTTAACCATTACGACGGTACGACCCTTAACCATTACGACGGTTCAGCCCTTAATCATTACGACGGTACGACCCTTAACCATTACGACGGTACAGCCCTTAATCATTACGACGGTACGACCCTTAACCATTATGACGGTACAGCCCTTAATCATTACGACGGTACGACCCTTAACCATTACGACGGTACGACCCTTAACCATTGCGACGGTACGACCCTTAACTATTACGAAGGTACGACCCTTGGGAGGTATAAGGATGTGACCTCTGTCCAGACCCTTAAACTCATGGACCGTTTTCCTTAATGGTTCGTACGTCGTGTGGTCAAGGGTCGTACGTCGTGTGGTCAAGGGTCGTACGTCGTGTGATCAAGACTCGTACGTCGTGTGGTCAATGTTCGTACGTCGTGTGATCAAGTCTCGTGCGTCGTGTGGTCAAGGCTCGTGCGTCGTGTGCTCAGGAATCGTACGTCGTGTGCTCAAGGCTCGTACGTCGTGTGATCAAGCCTCGTACGTCGTGTGCTCAAGGCTCGTACGTCGTGTGATCAAGGCTCGTACGTCGTGTGCTCAAGGGTCGTACGTCGTGTGCTCAAGGCTCGTCGTGTGGTCAAGGCTCGTGCGTCGTGTGGTCAAGGCTCGTACGTCGCGTGCTCAAGGCTCGTACGTCGCGTGCTCACGGCTCGTACGTCGCGTGCTCAAGGCTCGTACGTCGTGTGCTCAGGAATCGTACGTCGTATCCAGGAGGTTAGGATAACCGAGTTTTAAGTTAAGTCGGGTCAAGTCAGGTTTACTTTCGTTCACGTGTTCTAAACAGACTACCATAACCTAACCTAACCTAACCAAACCTAACCTAAACTGACCTGACAACCTAACCTAACCTAACCTAACCTAACCTAACCTAACCTGACATAACCTAACCTGACCTAACCTGACATAACCTAACCTAACCTAACCTAACCTAACCTGACCTAACCTAACCTAACCTGACCTAACCTAACCTAACCTAACCTAACCTAACCTGACATAACCTAACCTAACCTAACCTAACCTAACCTGTTGGTAATTCCAGGCATATTACTGGAACAGAGAAGGGCAGTTGGGGATGGGGGAAGGTAGATTCCATCGATTCCAGGCCCAAGGGACTGGAAAATAGAGGTCTGGGTATATTTTCTCCAGGTGTTAACTTCCAGGACGGGTCTTAGGGAGGAGCAGATTTAGGGAGAGGGGCTGGTGGAGGGTCCCTTTTGTGTGTGGGAGGGTGCTGACTGGAGGGAAGGTGTGGTGGTGGGAGGAGGAGAAGACTTTGGGAGAGGGAGGCTGTTGGAGGGTCCTTTTTGTGGGGGTGCTGGGAGGTGGAGAGACTTTGGGGAGGAGGGGGGTTTGTTGGAGGGTCCTTTTTGGGAGTGTTGAATATAGGGAAGGTGTGCTGGGAGTCGGCTTTGGGAGGGGGTTTGTTGGAAGGTCCTTTTTGGGAGTGTTGATTGGAGGGAAGGTGTGCTGGGAGTCGGCTTTGGGAGGGGGTTGTTGGAAGGTCCTTTTTGGGAGTGTGGAATATAGAGAAGGTGTACTGGGAGGAGTAGACTTTGGGAGGGGGCTGTTGGAGGGTCCTTTTAGGTGTCCTTCGGAGTGTTGAATAGCGGGGAAGGTGTAATGGGAAAACTGGAAAAACACACACACACACACACACACACACACACACACACACACACACACACACACACACACACACACACACCTCCTCCCTGCCAGACTTCTTAAGCTCCCCCCAGGGGGGCTGTGGGGGCTGGGGGGCACGGATATCCACCCCTGCCAGCCCCCTGTGCCACACTCCCCTGGGCCAATCTAATGCAGGAAGCAACAAGAAAAATAACCCCTGGCGCGAGGGGCAAGAAGACGAGGCCCTTGACAATGACGAGGTAATTAGGGGGATACGTCTTTTATCACCAGACGAAGCGGAGGGATGCCAAGGACAAGCGGGACTGGCTCGTGGAGGGAGGGAAGGGAGGGAAGGGAGGGAAGGGGGACATGGTGAAGGGAGACGATTGGGATTAGAGGCAGTTGAGAGCATCGTGTGAATCACCATCACATTCACAATCCCAATCACTATGGTTGGTCACTACACACACATCATGGGAACGCTTCACCAACACCACCATCATGGTCACCATACACACACATCATGGGAACGCTTCACCATCACTGTAATCATGGTCACCATACATTCTATAGGAACAGTTCACCATCACTGTCAGAGGCCACCAACCATTCCCATCACAATCCCGATACAGCAACCATTCCCTCCACAACCCTCACACCGCGCCACACCCTCCACCACACCCGCTTCCCTCCACAACTCCCGACACAGCAGGACCACTTCCACACAACACCCTCCACTCCCTCCTCCACTTACCCATTCCCCTCCCTCCCACCCATCCCTCCCTCCCTGTACCAATCCAGTAAAATGAACGATAAACTTCACCCCTCCCTCCACCCTCCATCCCTCACCCAGGAACAACACAAAAACCGCTAGGGAGGGAAGGGGGGAGGGAAGGGGGGAGGGTAAGGGTGGCACCCTGCCTCGGCGAAATCCCCCTCCCTCCCCTTCCCTCCTCCTCCCCCTTCCCCTCCTCCCCTCAAATCCCCATCCTCCCCCTCCCCCTCCCCTCGAAGTAACACAGGGGGGAGGAGGGGGGTAGGGGTGGCACCCTGCTTCGGCGAAATCCCCCTTCCCCCCTCCTCCCCCTTCCCCTCAAATCCCCCATCCCCCCTTCCCCCTGTCTCCCCTCGAAGTACCACCTCATAAATTAAACGTCAGTTTCTCCTCGTCTGTCTCCATCCAGCCCGGGTCAAAATCCCTACAATGTGGACACCATCCACCACAGCAGGAGGGGGGGGGGGAAGATCTCCTACCACCACCACCTACCACTACCACTACCACACTACCACTACCACACCACTGCCACCACCACCACCACACCACCACCACCACCACCACACCACACCATCACCACTACCACACCACTACCACACCACCACTACCACTGCCACTATCACCACACCACAACCACTACCACCACCACACCACACCATCACCACTACCACACCACCACACCACCACTACCACACTACCACCACACCACTACCACACCACTGCCACTACCACCACCACATCACACCATCACCACTACCACACCACCACACCACTACCACACCACCACTGACACCACCACTACCACACCACCACCACACCACCACCACACCACTACCACACCACCACCACCACCACCTCCACCACTGCCACCACCACCACCACTGGAGAAAACAGGTGAATAACGACATTCTCAAGTGACAGATGAGTCTGTCTCCTGCTCTCAAACCCCCTGATGCTTCACTTATACCCTGATCATCTTCCCCTCCCCCTCATACTCCCTAGTGGTTTCCTCATATCCTGATGCTTCACTTATACCCTGATCATCTTCCCCTCCCCCTCATACTCCCTAGTGGTTCCCTCATATCCTGATGCTTCACTTATACCCTGATCATCACCCCTCGCCCCTCATATTCCCTAGTGGTTTCCAGCTCTCATACCTTGACGGCTCCCGTCTCATACTCTGATGGGTCCCTCATACCCCTGGTAGTTCACTGATACCTTAGTGCTTCCCTTATATCCTGGTGGTTCACTCATACTCTGAAGGTCCCCTCATACCCTGATGATTTCCCCCCCCTCATACCCTGATGAGTCCCTCATACCCTAGCGGTCCCCTTATTATATCTTGGTGCCTCACTCATACACTAGTCGTCCCCTCATAACCTTTGATGGCTCCGTGTACCTCCCTCATACCATAATACCTCCTACTCATACCTCCTCCCTCATACCTTCACAGCTACGTGTACCTCACTTCATAACCTCCCTCATAATCTCAGCTCCTCCACCATCATATAAGGGATCCACCATATATATCACCTCCTCCCTCACAACCATGACCGTTTCCCTCCCTCATACCACCTCACAACCTCTCCTCACACGCACAACACCCTCATAACCATGACCGTTTCCCTCCCTCATACCACCTCACAACCTCTCCTCACACGCACAACACCCTCATAACCATGACCGTTCCCCTCCCTCATACCACCTCACAACCTCTCCTCACACGCACAACACCCTCATAACCATGACCGTTCCCCCCTCCCTCATACCACCTCACAACCTCTCCTCACACGCACAACACCCTCATAACCATGACCGTTCCCCCCTCCCTCATACCACCTCACAACCTCTCCTCACACGCACAACACCCTCATAACCATGACCGTTCCCCCCTCCCTCATACCACCTCACAACCTCTCCTCACACGCACAACACCCTCATAACCATGACCGTTCCCCCCCTCCCTCATACCACCTCACAACCTCTCCTCACACGCACAACACCCTCATAACCATGACCGTTCCCCCCCTCCCTCATACCACCTCACAACCTCTCCTCACACGCACAACACCCTCATAACCATGACCGTTCCCCCCTCCCTCATACCATCTCACAACCTCTCCTCACACGCACAACACCCTCATAACCATGACCGTTTCCCCCCCTCATACCACCTCACAACCTCTCCTCACACGCACAACACCCTCATAACCATGACCGTTCCCTCCCCTCCCTCATACCACCTCACAACCTCTCCTCACACGCACAACACCTCCCCCTCCCCCCCTTTCCCTCATGGGAAACGTAATGACGTCAGAGCATGATAAATTAAGCGCTGGAAACGCATTTTACGCATGGGCGCGTAACACTTCACAACACCAGTCGTAACTCCATCACAACACCACAACCACAACCACACAACCACAACCACACAACCACCAGGGGGAAAAAATGGTGTTATAGTTGTTACAGTTACTTTTTTCATTCGATGTGTTGTTTTACAGTGACCGCTAATTGGTTTATTGGCAAACAAACCACCCCCCACCCCCCCAAGTCACCCCCTTTCCCCTCTCTCACCCCTTTCCCCTCTCTCACCCCTTTCCCCTAACCCACCTCCACCTAAAGCCTGGTCACTGTACATGGTGTGTGTGTGTGTGTGTGTGTGTGTGTGTGTGTGTGTGTGTGTGTGTGCGTGCGTGTGTGTGTGTGTGTGTGTGTGTGTGTGTGTGTGTGACGTGGCACTGTAGCACTGCTGGCTCTTTGCTTGATAAAGCTGTCTGTCTGGCTCTCCTCACCACTGGCACTGTTTGTCTACACTGCTTGGCAACAGTGCCTGGCGTTCCGTCAGGTAAGTGTGTCTGGCACTGCAGAGTGTTAGCACTGCTTGGTTACTGTGGCACTGCTGGTCCTTGCTTGATAACAGTGTCTGGCATTTCTTACTATTGGCACTGCTTCACTGCAGTGGCACTGTCGTCTCTTCCTCAGTAACAGTGTCTGGCACTGCACAGTGCTGGCACTGCTTGGTTACTGTGGCACTGCTGGCCCTTGCTTGACAACAGTATCTACCAATCCTCACTACTGGCACTGCTTCACTGCAGTGGCACTGTCGCCTCTTCCTCAGTAACAGTGTCTGGCACTGCACAGTGTTGGCACTGCTTGGTTACTGTGGCACTGCTGGCCCTTGCTTGACAACAGTATCTACCAATCCTCACTACTGGCACTGCTTCACTGCAGTGGCACTGTCGCCTCTTCCTCAGTAACATTGTCTGGCACTGCACAGTGTTGGCACTGCTTGCTTACTGTGGCACTGCTGGTCCTTGCTTGACAACAGTGTCTACCAGTCCACAGCGTGTGGTCACTGTAGGCATGTTGCCAGTGAAAAAAATATTGACTGTAAGGGTTCTGACCCTGAGGGCGAAGAGAGTTCACTGCAAAAAGAAACTTTCTGGCACTGAACAGGAAGAAAGTTCACTGCACACCCATCCCACGCCTCTCTCTCTCTCTCTCTCTCTCTCTCTCTCTCTCTCTCTCTGAGCAGTTGTACAGAGCTCTGAACATGACTGAACACGGCTATGAACACCAGTGCACGAGACTGTGAACATGACTGAACACGACTATGAACACCAGTGTACGAGACTGTGAACATGACTGAACACGGCTATGAACACCAGTGCACGAGACTGTGAACATGACTGAACACGGCTATGAACACCAGTGCACGAGACTGTGAACATGACTGAACACGGATATGAACACCAGTGTACGAGACTGTGAACATGACTGAACACGACTATGAACACCAGTGTACGAGACTGTGAACATGACTGAACACGGCTATGAACACCAGTGTACGAGACTGTGAACATGACTGAACACGACTATGAACACCAGTGCACGAGACTGTGAACAACAGTCCTCCATCATGTACACCTCGTACACAGAGCTTCCCACCCCTTCATCATGCAAACACTCACACCAAGGGAGACGGGACCATCTCGTCACCATCATCACCAACACCAACACCAACACCAACACCTCCACCACCAACACCTCCACCACCAACACCTCCACCACCAACACCACCTCCACCACCAACACCTCCACCACCAACAACACCTCCACCACCAACACCACTACCACCAACACCTCCACCACTACCAACACCACCTCCACCACCAACACTATCATCACCAACACCACCTCCACCACCAACACTATCGTCACCAACACCACCTCCACCACCAACACTATCGTCACCAACACCACCTCCACCAATAACACCACCTCTAACACCAACACTATCATCACCAACACCATCACCAAAACCAACACCACCAACACCATCATCACCACCACCACTACCACACGGCCCTCCACCATCACCATCACCACCACACGGCCCTCCACCATCACCATCACCACCACACGGCCCTCCACCACCACCATCACCATCACCACACGGCCCTCCACCACCACCACCCACCACCACCACACGGCCCTCCACCACCACCACCATCACCACACGGCCCTCCACCACCACCACCCATCACCACCACACGGCCCTCCACCATCACCATCACCACCACACGGCCCTCCAACACCACCACACGGCCCTCCACCACCACCACCATCACCACACGGCCCTCCACTACAACCACCACCCACCACCACACGGCCTTCCACCACCACCCACCACCACACGGCCTTCCACCACCACCACCCATCACCACACGGCCCTCCACCACCACCACCACCACCACACGGCCCTCCACCACCATCACCACCACACAGGCGCCTCCCAGCAGCTCCTCCTCCCCCCGTGTCCACAGCACCTCCCCACCAACCCACTCTCACGACGTCTCAAACCCTCGACACACACACAGTAATTCTTGTAATCTAAACACCAGTCTTGCTCATCACACGGCCACCAACACACGCCCTCCATATCATTCTTTTTAACAGTACCCCCCCTTCTGTACGCCCCGGTCCCCATTTTCTATGCGGCAGAAGGAGGGGGTGGAGGGGTAGTCCCGCCGGTTTTAAATATATATATATATATATATATATATATATATATATATATATATATATATATATATATATATATATATACTCAAACTATTCGCCATTTCCCGCATCAGCAAGGTAGCGTTAAGAACAGAGGACTGGGCCTCTGAGGGAACATCCTCACCTGGCCCCCTTCTCTGTTCCTTCTTTTGGAAAATTAATAAAAAAAACAAGAGGGGAGGATTTCCAGCCCCCCGCTCCCTCCCCTTTTAGTCGCCTTCTACGACACGGAGGGAATACGTGGGAAGTATTCTTTCTCCCCTATCCCCAGGGATATATATATATATATATATATATATATATATATATATATATATATATATATATATATATATATATATCCTTTTGAGGGGAGACAATATACATACTCAGCTTAGACTTCTTATGGCTACTATCTCTTCGCTTATTCAGTGTATATAAAATAAAAATTCCAGCCTCCAATATAAATCAATATTCCCCATTTATATAAACGTGACAAAAAATAAGTTGAGTATATACATATTTTTTTTACACTCGTTCGTTTCAAAATGGATCGATTCTTCGAGGCTTTCAGCTGCCAGTCCTTCGGTCGAGGGGGTATAAAGGTCATTGTCTGGAGCCTGCTTGGAAACTGCGTGTGGGGATGGCACTGTCCTACCACGCCCCCATCACACACCCTTGTGTAATAGAGTAGGTGGAGGTATATGGCAATAAGCGCTGCCAAGTCAATACACGCAAGTGCTTTTCGCTGATACACCTGACTGTTCGTGAGCGTGTTGGGCATTCTATCCTCGCCACACACACACACACACACACACACACACACACAAGGTAGTGGCAACACTGTGTTGCTGTGCGATCATGTGATCCTCCAACGCAAGGTGGCAATACTGTGTTGCTTCGCGAAATACAATGCGTTACGTCGAAATGCAATACGTTACGTCGAAACACACTATGTTACGTCGAAGTACAATACGTTACGTCAAAATACAGTACGTTACGTCAAAATACAATACGTTACATCGAAATACAATACGTTACGTCGAAATACAATACGTTACGTCTAAATACATTACGTTACGTCTAAATACAATACGTTACGTCAAAATACAATACGTTACGTCGAAATCCAATACGTTCCGTGGAAATACAATGCGTTACGTCGAAATACATTACGTTACGTCTAAATACAATACGTTACGTCGAAATCCAAATCATTACGTCGAAATACATTACGTTACGTCGTAATACAATACGTTACGTCGAAATACAATGCGTTGCAGCCAGATAAAACCAGGTGCGTCAGAGATACAATGTGTTCTACCCGGATACATTCTGCTGGAAGTGACTACAGTCTCGTAAATCTACATCAAATGTGTTGCGTTTAGAGTTCATTCTTCTATTCCAATACAGTCTGTTGTATCCAAATACATCCTGTTCCCTGCAAGACTACAGACCACAATATATATAGAATATATTCTATGGGATCTAAGTTAAAGTACCCTAGATCTTTCATTGATAAATCCCTTACGTTAGCAAAGAAATCATTTTATAGAGTTGAGCCCAAACCTCCCATTGACACCAAGAATCTTTTAGTTCTCCCTTTTAATAATAATTTCACTTTGCTTCCCATGTTGCTTAAATCCTTTAATCTAAATGTTGCCTTTAGCAACAATAATACTATAAAGAATATCTTAATCAGGAATTCACCAAAAAATTCTCTTGGATGCATCTATAAAGTTCCTTGTGGAAACTGTGATAAATTTTATGTTGGTCAGACTGGTAAGGATCTTTCTGTTAGACTTAAGCAACATAAATATAATATAAGAACGGGACAAGAATCAAATGCCTTGTTTAATCACGTTAAAAACTATGATCATTGTATTGACTGGAGTAACGCCATCTCAGTTGTTAACTCTAACTCTATTACCAAGAGAAATATCATTGAATCTTCTATTATTAAACACACAAAGAATTATAATCTTAATATTAGTGATGGTCTATACAAATTAGATAACTTTATTGTTGATAAGATTTGTAAAATGATAAGTTTATGAACGCTCGTTGTATGTTTTGGACAATCACATGTTTACCAAATGGCGTCCTAGCTTCGCCTCTTCGATGTATATCAACTGACTGTTATTTTTCTCTCTTGTGTCTCCCCTGATGATGTGACTATTACACGAAAGTGCACTTGGGAACTTTTT
>NC_092243.1:70514469-70546969 GCF_036320965.1 Panulirus ornatus | reverse complement strand
TTTTCTGTTAACCATCAGGTCCTCTTATCCCATTTTCTGTTCCCCATCATGTCCTCTTATCCCATTTTCTGTTAACCATCAGGTCTTCTTATCCCATTTTCTGTTAACCATCAGGTCCTCTTATCCCATTTTCCGTTAACCATCAGGTCCCCTTATCCCATTTTCTGTTCCCTATCATGTCCTCTTATCCCATTCCTGCATCGACACCTCAGACTGGGTGACCCTCCGAGACGTTTTTCCCTCCCCAGTGTGACCCCACATACTTCCCCTCCCCTAGTGTGACCCCACATACTTCCCCTCCCCAGTGTGACCCCACATACTTCCCCTCCCCCAGTGTGACCCCAAATACTTCTCCTCTCCCCCAGTGTGACCCCACATACTTCCTCTCCCCCAGTGTGACCCCACATACTTCTCCTCCCCCAGTGTGACCCCACATACTTCCCCTCCCCCAGTGTGACCCCACATACTTCCCCTCCCCCAGTGTGACCCCACATACTTCCTCTCCCCCAGTGTGACCCCACATACTTCCCCTCCCCCCGGTGTGACCCCACATACTTCTCCTCTCCCCTAGTGTGATCCCACATACTTCCCCTCCCCCAGTGTGACCCCACATACTTCTCCTCCCCCAGTGTGACCCCTACATATTTCCTCTCCCCTAGTGTGACCCCACATACTTCTCCTCCCCTAGTGTGACCCCCACATACTTCCTCTCCCCCAGTGTGACCCCCCACATACTTCCTCTCCCCTAGTGTGACCCCACATATTTCTCCTCCCCTAGTGTGACCCTACATACTTCCTCTCCCCTAGTGTGACCCCACATACTTCTCCCCTAGTGTGACCCCACATACTTCCTCTCCCCTAGTGTGATCCCACATACTTCCCCTCCCCCAGTGTGACCCCACATACTTCCTCTCCCCTAGTATGATCCCACATACTTCCCCTCCCCCAGTGTGACCCCACATACTTCCTCTCCCCCAGTGTGACCCCACATACTTCCTCTCCCCCAGTGTGACCCTACATACTTCATCTCCCCTAGTGTGACCCCACATACTTCCTCTCCCCTAGTGTGACCCCCCCATACTTCCTCTCACCCAGTGCGACCCCACACACTTCCCCTCCCCTAATGTGACCCCACACATTTCCCTCTCACCCAGTGTGACCCCACACACTTCCCCTCCCCCAGTGTGACCCCACATACTTCCTCTCCCCCAGTGTGACCCCACACATTTCCCTCTCACCCAGTGTGACCCCACACACTTCCCCTCCCCCAGTGTGACCCCACATACTTCCTCTCCCCCAGTGTGACCCCACATACTTCTCCTCACCCAGTGTGACCACACACACTTCCCCTCCCCCATTGTGACCCCACACCTTCCCTCACCAGGGCCCCCCCCCCCCCCAAGAGCTTCACCTCACCCATAGGGACACACCAGCCTCCTCCCCCATCCCCTCTAACCACACCATAATCCCCCTCCCCCCTCAGTGTGACCCCACATACTTCCCCTCCCCCCAGTGTGACTACTCCTTAGTCTCCCCTCCCAACTGGGATCCTAATCCCACTGGGACACCACTGTCCCATTCCATCTTTTCCCCCCTGGGGGACCTTCCAGTTCTTTCCCTACCCACCGGAAGCTCATCCCCCCACCCCCACTACCTCTCTCTCTCTCTCTCTCTCTCTCTCTCTCTCTCTCTCTCTCTCTCTCTCTCTCTCTCTATTTCCCCTCCTCCCTCCCTCCCTCCTCTCCTCCATCAAGTTTCCCTCCCTCCACCATCCCTCCCTCTCTTCTTCTCCTCCTCCTCCTCCCCTCCCCATCTATCTCCCTCCCTAACCACTTTTCTTTCTCTCCTCTCTATTTCCCCTCCCTCCCTCCTCTCCTCCATCAAGTTTCCCTCCCTCAACCATCCCTCCCTCTCTTCTTCTCCTCCTTCTCCCCTCCCTATCTATCTCCCTCCCTAACCACTTTTCTTTCTCTCCTCTCTATTTCCCCTCCCTCCTCCCGCCCTCCCTCCCTCCCTCCTCTCCTCCATCAGGTTTCCCTCCCTCCACCATCCCTCCCTCTCTTCTCCTTCCCTCCCCTCCCCATCTATCTCCCTCCTTAACCACTTTTCTTTCTCTCTCTCTCTCTATTTCCCCTCCTCCCTCCCTCCCTCCTCTCCTCCATCAGGTTTCCCTCCCTCCACCATCCCTCCCTCTCTTCTCCTCCTCCTCCTCCCCTCCCCATCTATCTCCTTCCCTAACCACTTTTCTTTCTCTCCTCTCTATTTCCCCTCCCTCCTCCTCCCTCCCTCCTCTCCTCCATCAGGTTTCCCTCCCTCCACCATCCCTCCCTCTCTTCTCCTTCCCTCCCCTCCCCATCTATCTCCCTCCTTAACCACTTTTCTTTCTCTCTCTCTCTCTATTTCCCCTCCTCCCTCCCTCCCTCCCTCCCTCCTCTCCTCCATCAGGTTTCCCTCCCTCCACCATCCCTCCCTCTCTTCTCCTCCTCCTCCTCCCCTCCCCATCTATCTCCTTCCCTAACCACTTTTCTTTCTCTCCTCTCTATTTCCCCTCCCTCCTCCTCCCTCCCTCCTCTCCTCCATCAGGTTTCCCTCCCTCCACCATCCCTCCCTCTCTTCTTCTCCTCCTCCTCCCCTCCCCATCTATCTCTCCCTCCTCCCCCCCACCTACTGCCATCCCCAGGACGGGCACCCAGTTCTCCTCTCCCCCCCTTCTCCCCTTCCCCTCCCCATCTATCTCCCCTTCCCCACCTGCCATCCCCAGGACGAGCACCAGTGACACCCAGAAAATAAAATGCGATTCATCACCAGGCAAGACACCGGGGGATCAAGGAGCGGGTTGAGCAGGGGGAGGTAGGGGCCAGGGAGAGGGGGTTGAGGAAGGGGAGGGGGGAGGGAGGTGCGAGGGAGGGGGGTTGAGGAAGGGGAGGGGGGAGGGAGGTGCGAGGGAGGGGGGTTGAGGAGGGGGAGGGGGGAGGTAGGTGCGAGGGAGAGGGGGTTGAGGAAGGGGAGGGGGGAGGGAGGTGCGAGGGAGGGGGGTTGAGGAAGGGGAGGGGGGAGGGAGGTGCGAGGGAGGGGGGTTGAGGAGGGGGAGGGGGGAGGTAGGTGCGAGGGAGGGGAGTTGGGGAGGGGGAGGTAGGTGCGAGGGAGGGAGGATGAGGAAGGGGAGGGGGGAGGTAGATGAGAGGGAGAGGGGAGGGAAGTGCGACGGAGGGGGGGGTTGAGGAGGGGGAGGAGGAGGTAGGTGCGAGGGAGAGGGAGGGAAGTGCGACGGAGGGGGGGTTGAGGAGGGGGAGGAAGGGGGTAGGGAGGTGCGAGGAAGAGGGGTGTACTTGAGTGGTAGGGTGGGCAAGGGGGGATGGAAGGGAGGGAGAGGGATGGAAGGAGAGAGGAAGGGGGGGGAAGGAAAAGGACGACGGGGAGAGAGAGAGAGAGAGAGAGAGAGAGAGAGAGAGAGAGAGAGAGAGAGAGAGAGAGAGAGAGAGAGAGAGAGAGAGAGGCACTCGACAGTCGGTTCTTTACGTGCATGTATATATATCCTCACCTCTCTCTCTCTCTCTCTCTCTCTCTCTCTCTCTCTCTCTCTCTCTCTCTCTCTCTCTCTCCTGTTACCGGAGCACCTCTCTCCAGATCCCTTCTTCCCTTCCTCACCCCTCACCACCCACCCCCGCCGGCCTTCAGCAAATAGATAGCTCACAGGGAGGGGCGATACACACCACCTCACACACCTCACACCCCACCACCACCACCTCACACCACCACCACACACCACCACCACCACCACCTCACACCACCACCACACACCACCACCACCACCACCTCACACCACCACCACACACCTCACACCACCACCACACACCACCACCACCTCACACACCTCACACCCCACCACCACCTCACACACCTCACACCCCACCACCACCACACACACCTCACACCCCACCACCACCACCACCTCACACACCCCACCACACACCACCACCTCACACACCACCACCACCTCACACACCTCACACACACCACCACCACCTCACACACCTCACACACCCCACCACCACCTCACACACACCACCACCACCTCACACACCTCACACCCCACCACACACCTCACACCCCACCACCACCACCACACACCACACACACCTCACACCCCACCACCACCACCACCACCTCACACCTCTCACACACCCCACCACACACCACCACCTCACACACCTCACACACCACCACCACCTCACACACCTCACACACACCACCACCACCTCACACACCTCACCACCACCTCACACACCTCACACACCCCACCACCACCTCACACACACCACCACCACCTCACACCCCACCACACACCTCACACCCCACCACCACCACCACCACACACCACACACACCTCACACCCCACCACCACCACCACCTCACACACCCCACCACACACCACCACCTCACACACCTCACACACCACCACCACCTCACACACCTCACACACACCACCACCACCTCACACCCCTCACACACCCCACCACACACCACCACCTCACACACCTCACACACCACCACCACCTCACACACCTCACACACACCACCACCACCTCACACACCCCACACACACCACCACCACCTCACATCCCACCACACACCTCACACCCCACCACCACCACCTCACACACACCCCTCACCACCACCAACCCTCCTCACACACCCCACCACACACCACCTCACACACCTCACACACCCCACCACCACCACCTCACACACCTCACACCCCCCACCACCAACCCTCCTCACACACCTCACACACACCCCTCACCACCACCAACCCTCGTCAATGCTCACCCTTCGACCGGTGACACAAAAGAACTGACTCGCGTCACAAAGGATCTTTGTCAACGCCAGTGGCCAGGGATGATCATGGCATGACTTGATACCCAGTCGCCTCCATCACAGGGAGCTTCAAGTCTTACCCATACGATAGATACTGAAAGGGGTAGATACAGTCTGGGAATGCCAGGTTATCTTGTTATTAACAATATGGGTTTGTGTAGTTTCTCGCTGGATTGGTTTAATTCTAAAAAAGAAAAAGGACTCAATTTCTTACCGTTATTGCCAATCCCTTAAAAAAAAGGACTCAATTTCTTAACGTTTTTGCCAATCCCTTAAAAAAAAGGACTCAATTTCTTAACGTTTTTGCCAATCCCTTAAAAAAAAGGACTCAATTTCTTAACGTTTTTGCCAATCCCTTAAAAAAAAGGACTCAATTTCTTAACGTTATTTAGACCTGATGTTCTTTGTGTCCACATCTTTGGCCACACATCGGGTGACCCTCACCAGTTGTGTCCAAAGCGCCAAATGGGACTTATACCTTATAGTCTGAGTCTGGTCATTATAACATCTCTGGTCATCTGCGGACATCATCACCTTCGCTTTAAACCCAAGCCACCACCACCCTCGCCTTCATCCTACCCCACCCTCGCCTTCATCCCAACCCACCCTCGCCTTCAACCTACTCCACCCTCGCCTTCATCCCAACCCACCCTCGCCTTCTACCTACACCATCCTCGCTTTCAACCCACTCCACCCTCGCCTTCATCCTACTCCACCCTCGCCTTCAACCCACTCCACCCTCACCTTCATCCCACCCCACCCTCGCCTTCATGCCATCCCACCCTCGCCTTCAACCTACCCCATCCTCGCTTTCAATCCACCCCACCCTCGCCTTTAACCCACCCCACCCTCGCCTTCATCCTACCCCACCCTCGCCTTCAACCCACCCCACCCTCGCCTTCATGCCATCCCACCCTCGCCTTCAACCCACACTACCCTCGCCTTCATCCCACCCCACCCTCACCTTCATCCCACCCCACCCTCACCTTCAACCCACTCCACCCTCGCCTTCATGCCATCCCACCCTCGCCTTCAACCCACCCCACCCTCGCCTTCATCCCAACCCACCCTCTCCTTCTACCTACACCATCCTCGCTTTCAACCCACTCCACCCTCGCCTTCATCCTACTCCACCCTCGCCTTCAACCCACTCCACCCTCACCTTCATCCCACCCCACCCTCGCCTTCATGCCATCCCACCCTCGCCTTCAACCTACCCCATCCTCGCTTTCAACCCACCCCACCCTCGCCTTTAACCCACCCCACCCTCGCCTTCATCCTACCCCACCCTCGCCTTCAACCCACCCCACCCTCGCCTTCATGCCATCCCACCCTCGCCTTCAACCCACACTACCCTCGCCTTCATCCCACCCCACCCTCACCTTCATCCCACCCCACCCTCACCTTCAACCCACTCCACCCTCGCCTTCAACCCATCCCATATACATGTTTTACTTTACACATCTGATCGATAGAAAACGCATCTACGAAACTCCTATCTGCACTTGTCTACTGGCATGGCAGAGAACTACAATTACCTTCGCGACTATCATATGTCTAACCCATCCATGACAAACGACCCCAAAATGTTACATTCTACAGTCTCCTTGTTCAAGTGTAGCCAAAGCTTCGGTATCATTAGGTTCCCGGAGATGCATATGACAAGAGGATCCAAAACAATTTGGTTTGGATCTCCTTTTCTCCCCCAGCACTGCTCGCCCAAAAATCTGTACCTGGCGAGTGAGAGCAGCGTGTACCACTCTGATCTCGCGGTGTCTGGGGAAGATGGTGGGAGGATGAGGGATGAACAGATCGTCTGAGGTTTCTAGTGTCTGTAAACTGAAGACGAATGATTTAGGCGAACTGCCACGCTATTTCGTATGTAAGGTAGATGCTCGTGTGCACGGTAGATGCTCGTATGTACGGTAGATGCTTGTATGTACGGTAGATGTTCGTATGTACGGTAGATGTTCGTATGTACGGTAGATGCTCGTCTGTACGGTAGATGCTCGTCTGTACGGTAGATGTTCGTATGTACGGTAGATGTTCGTATGTACGGTAGATGCTCGCATGTACGGTAGATGCTTGTATGTACGGTAGATGTTCGTCTGTACGGTAGATGCTCGTCTGTACGGTAGATGTTCGTATGTACGGTAGATGTTCGTATGTACGGTAGATGCCCGTATGTACGGTAGATGCTCGTATGTACGGTAGATGCTCGGATGTACGGTAGATGCTCGTATGTACGGTAGATGCTTGTATGTACGGTAGATGCTTGTATGTACGGTAGATGCTTGTATGTACGGTAGATGTTCGTATGTACGGTAGATGCTCGTATGTACGGTAGATGTTCGTATGCACGGTAGATGTTCGTATGCACGGTAGATGCCTGATTATCTACCCTTACCTTCTCCAATCGACCACCACTGGTTGGATCACTATGACCCCTCCTGGTGACAGAGATAAGTGAGAATATAGTATAGATACTCTATAGTACTGAGTATAGATACTCTATAGTACTGAGTATAGATACTCTATAGTACTGAGTATAGATACTCTATAGTACTGAGTATAGATACTCTATAGTACTGAGTATAGATACTCTATAGTACTGAGTATAGATACTCTATAGTACTGAGTATAGATACTCTATAGTACTGAGTATAGATACTCTATAGTACTGAGTATAGATACTCTATAGTACTGAGTATAGATACTCTATAGTACTGAATACAGATACTCTGTGCTTCAGTATAGATCTCTATACAGGGTGTCCCAAAAAAAATGTACTCACTTTTTGACACCTTATAACTCACTGAATCATTTCCTTTTTTGAGATTCAATTGACCCAGAAAAAAAATATTCAGTGAGTGATAGGGTCTCAAAATGTGAGTACATTTTTTTTGAGGGGGAAGGGGACACAACTTGTATATGCATTTATGAGGACTGGTTTCGGCCAAGACTATGAGGATCATGAGTGATTCGTCTTTAGGATGGAGAGGCAGGTATGATGAGGTCAGAGGGAGGAGGAGGGAGATGTTGCTGCTTAATCAAATCTGTTGATCGGATGCGCTCCAAACAATGTCGCGGAAATGGCTGCTTACTGGACCTATTTAGATTCACTTATGGCGTATAAGCTGGGGTATCCGACGCCACACGGGGAAAACATTGACGTACAAGCTGGGGTATCCGACGCCACACGGGGGAAAACACTGACGTACAAGCTGGGGTATCCGACGCCACACGGGGGAAACACTGACGTACAAGCTGGGGTATCCGACGCCACACGGGGGAAAACACTGACGTACAAGATAGGGTATCCGACGCCACACGGGGGAAACACTGACGTACAAGCTGGGGTATCCGACGCCACACGGGGAAAACACTGACGTACAAGCTGGGGTATCCGACGCCACACGGGGGAAAACATTGGCTTTTATTAAGGCCTGACTCTGGGGTCCTTGTGGCCTCCCTTTGATCCTGGGGCACTTTCAAGTAGATGAGACTGCTAGTTCGCCTAATTTGAGTGACCACAGTAAACGAGGCATAACCTAACAAGACCTTTGAAAACCGGCACTTTGATGGCCTTAGATCAGCCTTCGAGACCAGCTAGCGTGTGGCTCAAACCCATGTCCAGAACCAGACCCAGACGTCCCCTACATCCAAAATCGAGCGCGGGGCGGAGGGAGGTGCATCTGGGCGCAACGAGACGACCATAACAGAATAACAACACAAGACAAACACTTCAACACTTCACCACACACGTTAGCCTCCACCCTGGCCCAAATAGTGACGTACCTAAACCATTAATATGAAGCCTCGAGGTGTCACTTCTCGGCCGAGAAAGAATTACGCAAAAAAACACTTGAAAAATATTCAACAGACGAGCCTTAAGCGATTGTGGGGAGCGAGACATGCATGACTAGGACCACTAACTCGAAGCCTTCTCAACACACGTTCACTCCTCCAGGTGTTGGCTGTCGTCCTCTTTTCCCCCCACGATGCTGTTTTCCTGTGGGGGCGTGGTAGCGCCGTGAATGGATGAAGGCAAGCAAGTATGAATATGTACATATGTATATATGTATATGTCCTTCTATATGCATATATATATATATATATATATATATATATATATATATATATATATATATATATATATATATATATATATATATATATATATATATATATGTGTGTGTGTGTGTGTGTGTGTGTGTGTGTGTGTGTGAGTCGATGGGCCATTCTTCGTCTGTTTCCTGCCGCTACCTCGCTGACGCGGGAAACGGCAATCAAGTCTAATAATATAAAATACAAAATAACATCAAATATATACAGCTACTTTAGCACTATAACAGGCGGAATAATGTAGCAGGAAATGGCTTTAACATCAACAATGTAAATGTATTCATTGAAAAAATTAGTTTTCAATGAAAATTCATTAGCGTTACGGATCACGCTTCGAATCCCGTCTCGAACCAGTGAGCAACATTGTAAAAACTCACGTATTACGGATCAATGCTTCGAATTCCGTCTCGAACCAGGGAACACGATTGCAATAACTCACGTATTACGGATCAGTGCTTCGAATCCCGTCTCGAACCAGTGAACAGTCTCATAAAAACTCACGTATGACGGATCAGTGCTTCGAATCCCGTCTCGAACCAGTGAACAGGGCTGTAATAACTCACGCATTACGGATCAGTGCTTCGAATCCCGTCTCGAACCAGTGAACAGGATTGTAAGATAACTCACGTAAATTGATTAAACACACACACAGACACACACACCAGACCCGACATATGTTGAAGTGATAATGATACCGTAAGATTCGTGTCCGTAAACCTACATAATCATTGATAACACAGTAATACATAAGTAAATAATACGATCACATTGGTTAGGGTGATTAAGCCTCTCTCTGTAACATACGATAACTTGGGCATATGTGACCAAGGTTTTCGTTAACATAAGATCAGATGGCTTATGGGAGAAAGCCTCTGTGTAAGATATATAATTGCATGAGCTAATGTGACAATGGCTTTGTGTAACATGCGATTACATGGGCGCGTGTGACAAAGGCTCTGTGTAACATACGTCACTTGCTGGTCACTACACACACACACCATTTCCCCAGTGTCACCAGTAGATGAAGGCCTCCCCAGTGTGATGATCTACCTACCCCAGTTTTACCCGTATATGAAGGCCTCCCCAGTATGATGATCTACCCCAGTTTCACCAGTAGATGAAGGCCTCCCCAGTGTGATGATCTACCCCAGTGTAACCAGTAGATGAAGGCCTCCCCAGTGTAATAATCTACCCCAGTCTCATCAGTAGATGAAGGCCTCCCCAGTATGAAAATCTACCCCAATTTCACCAGTAGATGAAGGCCTCCCCAGTGTGATGATCTACCCCAGTTTCACCAGTAGATGAAGGCCTCCCCAGTGTGATGATCTACCCCAGTGTCACCAGTAGATGAAGGCCTCCCCAGTATGAAGATCTACCCGTTTCACCCGTAGATGAAGGCCTCCCCAGTGTGAAAATCTACCCCAGTTTCACCAGTAGATGAAGGCTTCCCCAGTATGAAGATATACCCCAGTTTCACCAGTAGATGAAGGCCTCCCCGGTATGAAAATCTACCGCAGTTTCACCAGTAGATGAAGGCCTCCCAGTATGATAATCTACCCCAGTTTAGTAGATGAAGGTCTCCCCAGGATGAAGATCTACCCCAGTTTCACCAGTATATGAAGGTCTCCCCAGGATGAAGATCTACCCCAGTTTCACCTATAGATGAAGACCTCCCCAGTGTAATAATCTACCCCAGTCTCATCAGTAGATGAAGGCCTCCCCAGTATGAAAATCTACCCCAATTTCACCAGTAGATGAAGGCCTCCCCACTGTGATGATCTACCCCAGTTTCACCAGTAGATGAAGGCCTCCCCAGTATGATAATCTACCCCAGTTTCACCAGCAGATGAAGGCCTCCCCAGTGTGATGATCTACCCCAGTTTTACCCATAGATGAAGGCCACCAGTAGATGAAGACCTCCCCAGTGTGATAATCTACCCCAGTTTTACCCATAGATGAAGGCCACCAGTAGATGAAGGCCTCCCCAGTGTGATAATCTACCCCAGTTTTACCCATAGATGAAGGCCACCAGTAGATGAAGACCTCCCCAGTGTGATACTCTACCCCAGTGTCATCCCTGGATGATGACCTCTCCCCACCTACCTCCCCTTATGACACACTATACACTCCCGTCTCGACAGCATGCCCCTCTCCCCACACCTGCCATATGCCTACTTGCGCCCCACACGGCGGACGGAAACGAACACTAAAAGTACTGACGAAGAGCAGTCGTGGGCCCCACCAATCTGTTAAACACGTCTATATCTAAATGGTTCGTCTCGTCATGGCCCCGTATGCGTGACCCCATTAGCAAAGTGAAGGCACATTTCCAGTCGTTGTTAATCGTGCTTACAACGCCGATCTGTCTCCCAGGCTCAAGACCCAGTGAGGGATTAATGCCGTCCTCTGCTACTGATGGAGCGCATCCCTCACGTTGTGTACCCACTGTGAACTAGCGGGGGTGGGCGGGCGTCGGTCCAGTCCATCACCCTCTTGGAATGATGGGGCGCCGCCCTCAGTAATGAACACGTTCGCCTCGATAAAGTTGCGTACACGCGATGGATGTACCTGGTGCCTCTCGTGCGTAGGTAAACTGCGTACACGCGATGGATGTACCTGGTGCCTCTCGTGCGTAGGTAAATTGCGTACACGCGATGGATGTACCTGGTGCCTCTCGTGCGTAGCTAAACTGCGTACGCGCGATGGATGTACCTGGTGCCTCTCGTGCGTAGGTAAATTGCGTACACGCGATGGATGTACCTGGTGCCTCTCGTGCACAGGTAAACTGCGTACACGCGATGGATGTACCTGGAAGTCTCGCCATTTCAAGGACGTGGATGACGCACTGTACGAAGAAGGACATCTGACTGGAGATGGTGTGGTTCTGAGTGAGGGACCATCATCCACCTCCCTCGCCATCTGTTCGTCTGAAGTTCTCGACTTTCAGTCATCATCTCCTCAGATATGATAGCTATTACCAGCAAAATGATTATATACAATTAACCGTTGATTTACGATGAACCATCAATTACAAAAGTATGATTAACCACAGATAGTACTGTAAATCCATTCTGCCTCACAACATTCAAGTGCAATAAGCCATACTGAAGCCATGTATAATGAACAATTTATGTACAATCAAACATGTCGTGTTTACGTACAATTAGCCATGTCGTGCTCACGTACAATGAGCCATGTGTTTAAGGGGCTTTCTTTCACTCTTTACTTTGCATTTACTGTGGCCACCGCTAGCCTAAGCCAACCCCAACCTTCATCCAGCCAGCGTGGCCACCGATGGCCCAATTCAACACCCCCCCCCAACCTCCCAGCCGGCGCGGCCACTATATAACGAATGACGTCACGGAATAAGACCAGAGAGCCACAGAGAACAACTCGTGACGTCTCGTGAGGTATATTCTACGACGTATGACGTATCCAACACCGAATGACGTCAGGGGAATACGACCAGAATGTCTTACGAGGTTACCCAACGCTTTTTCTCTCCCCCCAGAGCACAAGAAATTGATTTCACTTCAGCGTTTGACCTTCGTAAAACGTCCCGATGAAATCATCGCCTGGCCAACGCTCATTCCCCCCCCAATCCCCACCTTCAGATGAAACAACACACACACACACACACACACACACACACACACACACACATACACACACACACACATACACAGAGCAGCAGCAGCAGCTGCTGAACCTCACCATCTGCCGTCATGCAGATGGTACAACAGCCTATCTGTATCCTCACCATCTGCCGTCATGCAGATGGTACAACAGCCTACATGTTGGTGGGTTGGTGAGCGCTCAAGGTGCCAGCTAAAGAGCTGGGGAGAGAGAGAGAGAGAGAGAGAGAGAGAGAGAGAGAGAGAGAGAGAGAGAGAGAGAGAGAGAGAGAGAGAAAGAACCACCACCAGAGCTATATCCCCGCCTCCTGCTGTAGGAGGTAGCAGCAGCAGTAGCAGCACCTGCATGAGCCCCATGCCTTTGGACGACCACCTGACGGCGACAGAAGGTAGTCCACGTCAAATCCCACGTCGCCACGACGCCAACCCAGGGGCCGGAGGAGCGACACCTGTCGATAACGCTTACCTGGAGTTCCACATTCCCAACACCTCCCTCCTTCCCTCCCTCCCTCCTTACTTCCCTCCCTCCCTCCGTCCTTGCTCCGACCAGCCGCCAGGAGCGGGGCGTGGCTCCGTGAAGACCTCGAATATCCTGTGGAACTACGAGTATCCACAAGCCAGGGTCTTCCCTATATGTATGTCCCCTACTGCAAGTGTCCTACCCCTCCTGGTGAGGACTTCCTCCTCCTCCTCCTCCTTCAGGAAAGCCCAGCAGGATACACTGAAACGCGCGGCCCTGGGTTAAGGGGCCCTTAGGCTCCTCGCGGCCCAGGGCCAAGGGTCCCTCTGGCTCCTCGCGGCCCAAGCTCAGGGGGTTCCTCTAGCTCCTAGTGGCCTAGACCCAGGGGCCCTCTAGCTCCTAGTGGCCTAGGCCCAGGGGCCCTCTGGCTCCTCGCGGCCCAGGGCCAAGGGGCCCTCTAGCTCCTAGCAGCCTAGGCCCAGGGGTCCTCTAGCTCCTAGCGGCCCAGGCTCAGGGGCCCTCTAGCTCCTAGCAGCCTAGGCTCAGAGGCCCTCTAGCTCCTAGTGGCCTAGACCCAGGGGCCCTCTAGCTCCTAGCAGCCTAGGCCCAGGGGCCCTCTAGTTCCTAGCGGCCTAAACCCAGAGGCCCTCTGACTCCTTGCGGCCCAGGGATAAGGGTCCCTCTGGCTCGTCGCGGCCCAGGTCTAGGGGCCCGCCCTCTGGCTCCTACAGGGAGTGGCTCTGTGGGAAAGGAAGGAAGGGTGGTACAGACGGGAACTCGAGGATATTACGTGTACCTTCCTCCAACAGAGGAGCCACTCACCACACTACCACCACCACCACACTACCACACCACCACCAGGAATAACCAAAGTTCCCTAATTGGATACCTCAACGGCAACAGTTGGCAAAGTTTCTTGATAAACACACAAGAGAACTTTCCCTCAAAAAACGGGAGGTAGTGTAGCTACTACTACAGTGGGGTGGGGGGTTCATAGCCTTGAGCTGGCCTCCCAGCGGCCAGGGTACACTCACACTGAGAATGGTCAGTATATACTGAAGGCAAGGAGGAACGTAATGATGGCTCTATAACAGTGGGGTATGTATACTGATGAGACACGTTACACTGGTGTGGAAGGTATATTGAAGGTACAAGAGTACGACACGGTACACTGGTGTGGAAGGTACACTGAAGGTACAAGAGTACGACACGGTACACAGGTGTGGAAGGTATACTGAAGGTACAAGAGTACGACACGGTACACTGGTGTGGAAGGTATACTGAAGGTACAAGAGTACGACACGGTACACTGGTGTGGAAGGTACACTGAAGGTACAAGAGTACGACACGGTACACAGGTGTGGAAGGTATACTGAAGGTACAAGAGTACGACACGGTACACTGGTGTGGAAGGTACACTGAAGGTACAAGAGTACGACACGGTACACTGGGTTGAGGAATTTAGACTGACAGTTTAGACTAAAGCGGTGTGTGGGGGTGTATGTATACTGGTGGAGGTATGTGTGTATACAGGTGGTCCAGTCTATACTAGTGTGTGTATGTATCTTGGCGATACCATGTATATCTAGTTATGCATGCTGGGTATCTGAAAGTGTACCTGTAGGGGTATGCATGATGAGACCATGTATACGAGTAGTATAAAGTATACTGGTCTAGGTACGTATACTAGTGGTACATGGAATCTCGCCTTTAAATATGATATTTTCTTTGTTTCTTTGCGAGAAATCATCGTCTCCGGGTGCACACTACGCTCGTGAGTTCTAGATGACCTGGATAAATGATGAAGACCCTCTGACCTGATGTGCTTGACCTGTTAGCTTACCAGGAGTGACCTGGGTACACACTGAAGACCATCTGACCTGATCCGTGACCCGATATCGTATCAGAGTGACCTGACTACGAGTTAAACACCCTGTGACCTGATGTGTGTGACCTGTTAAGTGTACCATAAGTGACCTGATTTCCTATGACAATAACTAACCAAACAACACTAACCTCCTAACTACCACAACCGTCGACCAGCTACCAGTACCTAACGCCCAACTACCCACTACCATCCATGGAGCTGACCACAAACGCCTAACCAAAACAACCTGTCGACCAAATAATCAAAACGACCTGTCGACCAAAACCTCACCAAAACAACCTATCGACCAACTACAGACCAAAACAACCAGTCGACCAAGGGATAACCCAGCCTAACCAACGCCCATGAACCATGGGTCAACCCGGACCGTCAGTCCTGTATGCAACACGCATTTCTCTCCACACAAGAGTCACTCGTTTGTTGATCTCGATCTTGAGCGCCACTCCACAGCTTTCTGGAAGGCACCTGGGCTCAGGGGCAAGACTGACTGTGAAGAACTGGTCGAGAGTGACTGGGCTACCGTGTGTGGCAGAGGGTTGCGAGACTGTATGTAAACTGGTCGAGATTGACTGGGCTACTGTGTGTGGCACAGGGTTGCGAGACTGTAGGTAAACTGGTCGAGAGTGACTGGGCTACAGTGTGTGGCACAGGGTCGCGAGACTGTAGGTAGACTGGTCGAGAGTGACTGGGCTACTGTGTGTGGCACAGGGTCGCGAGACTGTAAACTGGTCGAGATTGACTGGGCTACTGTGTGTGGCACAGGGTCGCGAGACTGTAGGTAGACTGGTCGAGAGTGACTGGGCTACAGTGTGTGGCACAAGGTCGCGAGACTGTAGGTAGACTGGTCGAGACTGACTGGGCCATCACATCTGGGAGTCAAACTCTGGCATGTACACAACATTATGCGAGATCATGCGAGACCCGGTCTGGTACAGAGACACTTAACCCTTTGAGGACGACGGAACGCCCCCTGAAGACGATGGAACGCCCCCTGAAGACGATGGAACGCCCCCTGAAAACGATGGAACGCCCCTTGAAGGTGATGGAACGCCCTCTGAGCACGATGGAACGCCTCCTGAAGACGATGGAACGCCCCCTGAACACGACGGCGCGCCTCCTGAACACGAAGGAACGCCCCCTGAACACGATGGAACGCCCCCTGAACACTGCAGCACACCACCCGCTCCCCCCCCCCAAACAAGACATCTTGGTATAATGACCTGGCCTTTGACCTAATGGCCAGGCCGTCCTAAGTAAGGGCCACACCGGCCTGCATGAGGAGCTACAGACCACCAGAGCAGCGTGACAACTGGCCCAGGAGTCCAGGATGCCACCACAAGACCCAGAATGGGAACATCGGCTGAGGAGGTGGGGACATAGCCAGCCAGCCAGTCAGACCTCCTCACCAGAGCTGAGGGCAGCCAGCCAGCCAGCCCTCCTCACCAGAGCTGAGGCCAACCAACCAGCCCTCCTCACCAGAGCTGAGGGCAGCCAGCCAGCCAGCCCTCCTCACCAGAGCTGAGGCCAGCCAGCCAGCCAGCCCTCCTCACCAGAGCTGAAGGTAGCCAGTCAGCCAGCCCTCCTCACCAGCTGAGGCCAGCCAGCCAGCCAGCCCTCCTCACCAGCTGAAGCCAGCCAGCCCTCCTCACCACAGCCGAAGCCAGAGAGACCTCTTCACCAGAACTTGAGGGCAGGTAGGCAGGCAGGCAGCCAGCCAGGCAGCTAGCCAGCCAGTCCTCCTCCTCCTCACTGTGGGTCGAGGTACGCCACCCGCCTCTGCCTCTGCCACACACACACACACTGGGGACCTGACCGACCCACCCCAAGTCTTCATCAGTTACAGAACAACAAGCAAGAAAGTTAGGTCATAATGCTGGAGCTTACATAAACTTACGATCTCATTAAAGACTTTACATAGTTGTCCCGGAAGTTTTCCCGAAGGAGGACATACGTTTTCTCTCGCCATTTGAATACCAACAGAAAAATGTGCTTGGGAGTGGGGTTGTGGTGGTTCACATGGACCTCTGGGTTGGCTTGGGGTTGGAGGAACTCGTGGGCCTGACTACCCACCGAGCTTGCGTAAAGATGGTAAGTCAACCCCAACAACGGGGGCCATTGGGTCGTTTTCGTCGCAAGTGGCGATGTACACAGTGGAGGAGGAGGGGTGGTGTAGTGGTGGGGAGGGGTTGTGCTACACCCAGTGCCATCGTCAGCCCGACGACACCCACGGCGGTGTATGGCGTCCAGTTAAGTGTACTTCCATTCGTCTTCATACACTAAAAGGATACAATTCATTCCACTTCTACAACCACTATATCACAGTTTGCAAGTGCTATTATAACTTCTACTACCGTTGATACTAGAAGGAACAGAGAAGGGGGCCAAGTGAGGATTTTCCTTCTTAGGCTCAGTCCTCTGTTCTTAACGCTACCTCGCAAACGCGGGAAGCTCACACAGCCAGCAGACAGCTGGAGGGTGCTCACCAACGTGAGACGAAGGGTATTCGAGTACATAGCATTCGAATAGTTCTTTCCCTATCAAGGGCGATCATAGCCTAGCAGTAGGGCTCCCGCCTGTTGCATAGGGGTTCCGGGTTCGATCCTGGCTGTGGGAGTTTTGTATGATATATATATATATATATATATATATATATATATATATATATATATATATATATATATATATATATATATATTCCTAAGAGTCCAGGGAGAAAATGAAACACGATAAGGTCCCAAGTGCACTTTCATGTAATAATCACATCATCAGGGGAGACACGAGAGAGAAATATAAGTCAGCTAGGACGCCATTTGGTAAACACGTGTATGTGTGTATGTATGTGTGTATGTGTGTGTGTGTGTGTGTACCTCACTGCCTTTCTCGCTTTCATGAGGTAGCGTCAGGAATGCACAAATATCGGCATCATTTGTACACATGCATTCTTTAGCTGATACGTGTAGTGTACCGATACCAGATCCCTCTATCCAAAGCCAAACCCTCCAGATCATACCGCCTAGTTTACCTTTGACCACTTCATATACCCTGGTTCAGTCCATTAAAAGCACGTCGCCCCCTGTATAACACTCAGTCCCAATTCTTTCAATCTAACGCACGCCTTTCCTCCTCGTGAATGCTTAGGGCCCAATACCCTAAAACTTCCTTTATCCTATTCTTACATCTCTTTGGTTTCCTCCTCACCTTTGCTCCCTCCGTTTCTGACACATACATCCTCTTCGTCAACCTTTCTTCACTCCTCTCCATATGTCCGATCCAATTTAGCAAGCCCTGGTCGGCCTTATCAATCAAACAAGGATCGCTTCCACGCCTCTTTCCCTATCATAATTGCTCATACGCTCAAACTACATATTGTCCTTAGGTACGCATTTCATTACCAGCGCATCCACTCTGTAACATCCGAAATCCCATTAATCGCATCCATACAACACTGACAGAATTAAAATACTCAAAATCACATCCATATTTACTCTAACAACCATCATTTCACACACACACACACACACCCAAGACCTTAACTCTCCTCTTAAAGTCTGTGGCTCACTTCAGCTCCCATGGCTCCATCGGTGCCATGTCCACTTGGCTCCATCGCTGCCATGTCCACTTGGCTCCATCGCTGCCACGTCCACTTCCAGATATCTATGAACTTCATTTCCTCCAGGTCACTCCACTTCAAACGCACACTCAACCTGGTCTTGTCACATCCCACTACTGCACCTCATTACCTCCTTACTTTAGTTAACATTAAGTTTCGAGATTCTTCTTTTCCTCACTTCCAGAACTCTAGTTACTTTCTTCTGGAGCTCCTCCCTTAAGTATATGCCAGTGGCATCGCGTCATCTGCAAACTACGACGAATTTACATCTCATGCATCTCCACCAGCAGCGTACTGCAGACCCGCCCCTTGCTCCTAGTGCCTTGCACTACCTCCCTCATCTTCTCGTTCATAGACGGATTAAACAGCCACGGTGACGTAATAGATCCCTTCTCGTAAACACTACTCTCTTTCCACTGAAGCAATAATACATCTGTGTGAAACAGCACCATATGGTTTCTCTCGATCTAAATATACCAGGTACGTTTCATATATTCTTCAAAGCAAACACCTGGTCCACACATCCTACGCCTTTCCTGACTCTATCATGGTCATATTGTGCAGAGAGGAGGTGGCAAGAGAACGTAAAAGAGGAAAATAAATGAGGTCTGAGTACGTGTATGGTGCATGTAAGGAGAGGATGGCAGGACTAGCCCGGAAGTCCCCGTTTTGATGAGACAGCGAGTAAGACCAGCAATACTAACATGGGGGATAGTGTAAGATGGTTCCGGCCACCACTTTTAACGCCCCTCAGCCAGGACGGTGGTGCCATCCTGAGCACCAGCTGTGTGGCTGCTGGTGTCAAGAGCCTTCTAGCGCCTCCCGAACCAGATCCTCTTCCATGCACATCATCCTTTCAATCACCTTACCAGATACAATTGATCGGGTACCATCACCAGACTTATACTTCTATATGTCCAGCATTAACTCGCGCTCTCCCCCTTTGCCTTGATACAAGGGAGCGAGACATGCACTCCGCCTGTCCTCAGACACATCACCCTGCATCACAGATACTTAGGAGGAGCCAGAGTAACCAGGCAACAACACTAACCTCCCTTCGTATTCAAACTCACCCGCAAGTCCCATCCACTCTGAGGCTGGCTACACCGCATCATCACATCCTGGGCAAGACTTTCACTACCTCATCTTACGTTCGGGTCTTCATGAGCCAGAACGTTATATACCTACGAGATGTACCGTCGTGTTTTACGGTCGTGCCATCGTAAATAAAGCTCTTAATACATTGCTCAAGGGTCGTGCTCGAGGGGATTACACTTCGTAATAGTCTATATCATTTTCTGACTGCTTGATAAATGTCGACACACTGGTGTGTGTGTGTGTGTGTGTGTGTGTGTGTGTGTTCAGGAAGGGTTGAGTTTCATCTGACTCGCTTCGTGAAATTATCCCACGCTTCGGCATTGCTGGTGAGGCGGCCCCCTCATACACCTCCTCCCTGCCTCTGTGTGTGTGGCGGAGGATGAGGAGGCCCTCCCAACACTCAACTCATCAGGCCAGAACATCACACACGAACCATAACCATAACCCAAGTTCACAGCCTGAGGTGTGTGTGTGTGTGTGTGTGTGTGTGTGTGTGTGTGTGTTAATCATGCTACCGTGCTGTGCATCTCTACCGTGGACAGCGTTGGCAGCCATGGAGTGCGTTTCTGTCGTTGTCTGTTCATGAAACGGAGTGCGATGCCGTCTCGTAAAGTGTGTTGATGGCATTGTAGTGTAAGTGTGTGTGTGTGTGTGTGTGTGTGTGTGTGTGTGTGTGTGTGTGTGTGTGTGTGTGTGTGTGTGTCGCTGCCTGGGAGTGGCGTACCCCTCTGTTCAGTCTCGTTGACCAGCGCGACCTACCACATCCCTGGCTCCCCAAGCACCCCACACACACACTACCCCACACAGCCCTTGACTGGACACGACCCTCTCATCATCTTGTGTAAGACGACGGTGGTGGTCTGTGCCGCCACAGTACACAGGAGGAGCAGCCTGGCACAGACCACCACCACCACCTTCCCACAGAGGATAAACCCCGCTCCGCAACGCGAGGGAAGGGGTCCGGTCGGGTGGGTCGCGTGGGGCGAGACAAAATTACGAGACGCTGGAAAAATGAGTGTTGACGGGAAAATAAATTGCTGCCAGCGAAAACCTCCTCAAGCTAGACTGCATTGCCCTGGAGTACGACGGTACGACGCTGGAGTACGACCGTACGAGACGCTTGAGCACGACGGTATGATACTCGTTGAGCACGACGGTACGACCCTTGAGCACGACGCTTCTACCCTTGAGCACGACGGTACGACGCTTGAGCACGACATTACGACGCTTGAGTACGACCGTACGTCCCTTCAGCACGACGCTTCGACCCTTGAACACGACGGTACGACCCCTGAACACAACAGCATGACCCCAGAGCACGGCGACTCGAGCCAGAGACACGATGTGTCACTTTGTATGACCTGAGATGACCTGAGGAGCGAGGTCATCGCAAACAATGATACCTCCGTTCCACCTTGAAACCTCTGGGAGCCACAAACACACGTCTGTGACGGACCATAAACATTTACTGGTGTAAATAGGTCATGTCGTCCCAACCAACGTAAAATTTTCTCGTAAATGGGTGGCTGGGTGGCTGGCGGGAGGGAGGGAGGGAGGGAGGGAGAGAGGGGATGGATGCATGGAGGAGGAGGAGGAGGAGGAGGAGGAGGAGGAGGAGGAGGAGGAGGAGGAGAAGGTGGTCTTGGACAAATGAGGGTACGCCAGACGTGTGAGAAACAGTCAGGGGCGCACAGATGTATGTGGTGTGGGCTTTACTGCAGGAATGTGTGTGTGTGTGTGTGTGTGTGTGTGTGTGTGTGTGTGTGTGTGTGTGTGTGTGTGTGTGTGTGTTTGGTCTGGAGGGGGACACTGGCTCAGCTGAGCTTAGAATTGTTTACTGCGTGTATCGACGGATGACTGGAGGCCTCTCTCAAGTCTTCGAGGCTCTGTGTTTAAACCAGGTAGGTTCCATACGAGCGATGCTGTCCAGGTCTTCGCTCTGTCTATACTCTGTCTCCGTTGTCTTGAATTTTCTACCATATTATCGGTGCTGCTTCCCTTGTGCGGGGTCCCAAATGGTGCGATCTTCGTTGGTAATGTTCTTCGTACACAACGATGGAATGTCTTATCTGCAATGATTCACAGAGTTCCAAAGCGACGAGGTGTAGGGAAAGAAACAGTTATCAAAACGGCCCACTCTAAAGTTGCCCACAGCCACACACAATGATCATGTGACGCTGCAGCTTGGTGAGTGTAAGCAATTCTCATTACTTGTTCGCCGTTTCCCGCGTTGCCGAGGTGGGGACAGGGACTGACAAATAACGGCCCCCTGTAGCCTCAGCATTAGAGAGTTGGAAGCGAAGCGATTGGGCGTTGGGGAGGGAGAAGGAGGAGGAGGAGGAGGAGATCACAACATGGAGAATCACCTACAACATATATATGTCCACAACTGAAGACTCCGCTGCCAACCACTTGCCCCAAGACCAGCGCCAACCATCGCATTTCTACTCGTCAACTCGGCCACATAACCAAATCAATACATCTTGTTTACCACTCTGGTTCTTTTAAACCCTTCGGTATGACGAATTAACCTTTTGAGTACGGCGTTAACCATTTAAGTACGACCAGTGAAACCTCTTGAATACGACGAATTAACCTTGTGTGCGAGGAGTTACAACCCCATGTGCACAAGGAGTAACTCACCTCTCACCACACGGTGTATCACACCAGTGTACCGGATCACCACAGCTGTAACTCACCTCTCACCACACGGTGTACCACACCAGTGTACCGGGTCACCACAGCTGTAACTCACCTCTCACCACACGGTGTACCACACCAGTGTACCGGGTCACCACAGCTGTAACTCACCTCGAACCACAATGGTACCCACCCCTCGCCACACACACACTGTACCACCACTCCAATAAAACACAGATCACTGGTGGTGGAGAGTCGGGACCACAGCTGGTGGTGGGGAGTCAGGGCCATAGCTGGTGGGCAGGCGGGGTGTCAAGCCCACAGCTGGTGGTGGGGAGTCAGGGCCATAGCTGGTGGGCAGGCGGGGTGTCAAGCCCACAGCTGGTGGTGGGGAGTCAGGGCCATAGCTGGTGGGCAGGCGGGGTGTCAAGCCCACAGCTGGTGGTGGGGAGTCAGGGCCATAGCTGGTGGGCAGGCGGGGTGTCAAGCCCACAGCTGGTGGTGGGGAGTCAGGGCCATAGCTGGTGGGCAGGCGGGGTGTCAAGCCCACAGCTGGTGGTGGGGAGTCAGGGCCATAGCTGGTGGGCAGGCGGGGTGTCAAGCCCACAGCTGGTGGTGGGGAGTCAGGGCCATAGCTGGTGGGCAGGCGGGGTGTCAAGCCCACAGCTGGTGGTGGGGAGTCAGGGCCATAGCTGGTGGGCAGGCGGGGTGTCAAGCCCACAGCTGGTGGTGGGGAGTCAGGGCCATAGCTGGTGGGCAGGCGGGGTGTCAAGCCCACAGCTGGTGGTGGGGAGTCAGGGCCATAGCTGGTGGGCAGGCGGGGTGTCAAGCCCACAGCTGGTGGTGGGGAGTCAGGGCCATAGCTGGTGGGCAGGCGGGGTGTCAAGCCCACAGCTGGTGGTGGGGAGTCAGGGCCATAGCTGGTGGGCAGGCGGGGTGTCAAGCCCACAGCTGGTGGTGGGGAGTCAGGGCCATAGCTGGTGGGCAGGCGGGGTGTCAAGCCCACAGCTGGTGGTGGGGAGTCAGGGCCATAGCTGGTGGGCAGGCGGGGTGTCAAGCCCACAGCTGGTGGTGGGGAGTCAGGGCCATAGCTGGTGGGCAGGCGGGGTGTCAAGCCCACAGCTGGTGGTGGGGAGTCAGGGCCATAGCTGGTGGGCAGGCGGGGTGTCAAGCCCACAGCTGGTGGTGGGGAGTCAGGGCCATAGCTGGTGGGCAGGCGGGGTGTCAAGCCCACAGCTGGTGGTGGGGAGTCAGGGCCATAGCTGGTGGGCAGGCGGGGTGTCAAGCCCACAGCTGGTGGTGGGGAGTCAGGGCCATAGCTGGTGGGCAGGCGGGGTGTCAAGCCCACAGCTGGTGGTGGGGAGTCAGGGCCATAGCTGGTGGGCAGGCGGGGTGTCAAGCCCACAGCTGGTGGTGGGGAGTCAGGGCCATAGCTGGTGGGCAGGCGGGGTGTCAAGCCCACAGCTGGTGGTGGGGAGTCAGGGCCATAGCTGGTGGGCAGGCGGGGTGTCAAGCCCACAGCTGGTGGTGGGGAGTCAGGGCCATAGCTGGTGGGCAGGCGGGGTGTCAAGCCCACAGCTGGTGGTGGGGAGTCAGGGCCATAGCTGGTGGGCAGGCGGGGTGTCAAGCCCACAGCTGGTGGTGGGGAGTCAGGGCCATAGCTGGTGGGCAGGCGGGGTGTCAAGCCCACAGCTGGTGGTGGGGAGTCAGGGCCATAGCTGGTGGGCAGGCGGGGTGTCAAGCCCACAGCTGGTGGTGGGGAGTCAGGGCCATAGCTGGTGGGCAGGCGGGGTGTCAAGCCCACAGCTGGTGGTGGGGAGTCAGGGCCATAGCTGGTGGGCAGGCGGGGTGTCAAGCCCACAGCTGGTGGTGGGGAGTCAGGGCCATAGCTGGTGGGCAGGCGGGGTGTCAAGCCCACAGCTGGTGGTGGGGAGTCAGGGCCATAGCTGGTGGGCAGGCGGGGTGTCAAGCCCACAGCTGGTGGTGGGGAGTCAGGGCCATAGCTGGTGGGCAGGCGGGGTGTCAAGCCCACAGCTGGTGGTGGGGAGTCAGGGCCATAGCTGGTGGGCAGGCGGGGTGTCAAGCCCACAGCTGGTGGTGGGGAGTCAGGGCCATAGCTGGTGGGCAGGCGGGGTGTCAAGCCCACAGCTGGTGGTGGGGAGTCAGGGCCATAGCTGGTGGGCAGGCGGGGTGTCAAGCCCACAGCTGGTGGTGGGGAGTCAGGGCCATAGCTGGTGGGCAGGCGGGGTGTCAAGCCCACAGCTGGTGGTGGGGAGTCAGGGCCATAGCTGGTGGGCAGGCGGGGTGTCAAGCCCACAGCTGGTGGTGGGGAGTCAGGGCCATAGCTGGTGGGCAGGCGGGGTGTCAAGCCCACAGCTGGTGGTGGGGAGTCAGGGCCATAGCTGGTGGGCAGGCGGGGTGTCAAGCCCACAGCTGGTGGTGGGGAGTCAGGGCCATAGCTGGTGGGCAGGCGGGGTGTCAAGCCCACAGCTGGTGGTGGGGAGTCAGGGCCATAGCTGGTGGGCAGGCGGGGTGTCAAGCCCACAGCTGGTGGTGGGGAGTCAGGGCCATAGCTGGTGGGCAGGCGGGGTGTCAAGCCCACAGCTGGTGGTGGGGAGTCAGGGCCATAGCTGGTGGGCAGGCGGGGTGTCAAGCCCACAGCTGGTGGTGGGGAGTCAGGGCCATAGCTGGTGGGCAGGCGGGGTGTCAAGCCCACAGCTGGTGGTGGGGAGTCAGGGCCATAGCTGGTGGGCAGGCGGGGTGTCAAGCCCACAGCTGGTGGTGGGGAGTCAGGGCCATAGCTGGTGGGCAGGCGGGGTGTCAAGCCCACAGCTGGTGGTGGGGAGTCAGGGCCATAGCTGGTGGGCAGGCGGGGTGTCAAGCCCACAGCTGGTGGTGGGGAGTCAGGGCCATAGCTGGTGGGCAGGCGGGGTGTCAAGCCCACAGCTGGTGGTGGGGAGTCAGGGCCATAGCTGGTGGGCAGGCGGGGTGTCAAGCCCACAGCTGGTGGTGGGGAGTCAGGGCCATAGCTGGTGGGCAGGCGGGGTGTCAAGCCCACAGCTGGTGGTGGGGAGTCAGGGCCATAGCTGGTGGGCAGGCGGGGTGTCAAGCCCACAGCTGGTGGTGGGGAGTCAGGGCCATAGCTGGTGGGCAGGCGGGGTGTCAAGCCCACAGCTGGTGGTGGGGAGTCAGGGCCATAGCTGGTGGGCAGGCGGGGTGTCAAGCCCACAGCTGGTGGTGGGGAGTCAGGGCCATAGCTGGTGGGCAGGCGGGGTGTCAAGCCCACAGCTGGTGGTGGGGAGTCAGGGCCATAGCTGGTGGGCAGGCGGGGTGTCAAGCCCACAGCTGGTGGTGGGGAGTCAGGGCCATAGCTGGTGGGCAGGCGGGGTGTCAAGCCCACAGCTGGTGGTGGGGAGTCAGGGCCATAGCTGGTGGGCAGGCGGGGTGTCAAGCCCACAGCTGGTGGTGGGGAGTCAGGGCCATAGCTGGTGGGCAGGCGGGGTGTCAAGCCCACAGCTGGTGGTGGGGAGTCAGGGCCATAGCTGGTGGGCAGGCGGGGTGTCAAGCCCACAGCTGGTGGTGGGGAGTCAGGGCCATAGCTGGTGGGCAGGCGGGGTGTCAAGCCCACAGCTGGTGGTGGGGAGTCAGGGCCATAGCTGGTGGGCAGGCGGGGTGTCAAGCCCACAGCTGGTGGTGGGGAGTCAGGGCCATAGCTGGTGGGCAGGCGGGGTGTCAAGCCCACAGCTGGTGGTGGGGAGTCAGGGCCATAGCTGGTGGGCAGGCGGGGTGTCAAGCCCACAGCTGGTGGTGGGGAGTCAGGGCCATAGCTGGTGGGCAGGCGGGGTGTCAAGCCCACAGCTGGTGGTGGGGAGTCAGGGCCATAGCTGGTGGGCAGGCGGGGTGTCAAGCCCACAGCTGGTGGTGGGGAGTCAGGGCCATAGCTGGTGGGCAGGCGGGGTGTCAAGCCCACAGCTGGTGGTGGGGAGTCAGGGCCATAGCTGGTGGGCAGGCGGGGTGTCAAGCCCACAGCTGGTGGTGGGGAGTCAGGGCCATAGCTGGTGGGCAGGCGGGGTGTCAAGCCCACAGCTGGTGGTGGGGAGTCAGGGCCATAGCTGGTGGGCAGGCGGGGTGTCAAGCCCACAGCTGGTGGTGGGGAGTCAGGGCCATAGCTGGTGGGCAGGCGGGGTGTCAAGCCCACAGCTGGTGGTGGGGAGTCAGGGCCATAGCTGGTGGGCAGGCGGGGTGTCAAGCCCACAGCTGGTGGTGGGGAGTCAGGGCCATAGCTGGTGGGCAGGCGGGGTGTCAAGCCCACAGCTGGTGGTGGGGAGTCAGGGCCATAGCTGGTGGGCAGGCGGGGTGTCAAGCCCACAGCTGGTGGTGGGGAGTCAGGGCCATAGCTGGTGGGCAGGCGGGGTGTCAAGCCCACAGCTGGTGGTGGGGAGTCAGGGCCATAGCTGGTGGGCAGGCGGGGTGTCAAGCCCACAGCTGGTGGTGGGGAGTCAGGGCCATAGCTGGTGGGCAGGCGGGGTGTCAAGCCCACAGCTGGTGGTGGGGAGTCAGGGCCATAGCTGGTGGGCAGGCGGGGTGTCAAGCCCACAGCTGGTGGTGGGGAGTCAGGGCCATAGCTGGTGGGCAGGCGGGGTGTCAAGCCCACAGCTGGTGGTGGGGAGTCAGGGCCATAGCTGGTGGGCAGGCGGGGTGTCAAGCCCACAGCTGGTGGTGGGGAGTCAGGGCCATAGCTGGTGGGCAGGCGGGGTGTCAAGCCCACAGCTGGTGGTGGGGAGTCAGGGCCATAGCTGGTGGGCAGGCGGGGTGTCAAGCCCACAGCTGGTGGTGGGGAGTCAGGGCCATAGCTGGTGGGCAGGCGGGGTGTCAAGCCCACAGCTGGTGGTGGGGAGTCAGGGCCATAGCTGGTGGGCAGGCGGGGTGTCAAGCCCACAGCTGGTGGTGGGGAGTCAGGGCCATAGCTGGTGGGCAGGCGGGGTGTCAAGCCCACAGCTGGTGGTGGGGAGTCAGGGCCATAGCTGGTGGGCAGGCGGGGTGTCAAGCCCACAGCTGGTGGTGGGGAGTCAGGGCCATAGCTGGTGGGCAGGCGGGGTGTCAAGCCCACAGCTGGTGGTGGGGAGTCAGGGCCATAGCTGGTGGGCAGGCGGGGTGTCAAGCCCACAGCTGGTGGTGGGGAGTCAGGGCCATAGCTGGTGGGCAGGCGGGGTGTCAAGCCCACAGCTGGTGGTGGGGAGTCAGGGCCATAGCTGGTGGGCAGGCGGGGTGTCAAGCCCACAGCTGGTGGTGGGGAGTCAGGGCCATAGCTGGTGGGCAGGCGGGGTGTCAAGCCCACAGCTGGTGGTGGGGAGTCAGGGCCATAGCTGGTGGGCAGGCGGGGTGTCAAGCCCACAGCTGGTGGTGGGGAGTCAGGGCCATAGCTGGTGGGCAGGCGGGGTGTCAAGCCCACAGCTGGTGGTGGGGAGTCAGGGCCATAGCTGGTGGGCAGGCGGGGTGTCAAGCCCACAGCTGGTGGTGGGGAGTCAGGGCCATAGCTGGTGGGCAGGCGGGGTGTCAAGCCCACAGCTGGTGGTGGGGAGTCAGGGCCATAGCTGGTGGGCAGGCGGGGTGTCAAGCCCACAGCTGGTGGTGGGGAGTCAGGGCCATAGCTGGTGGGCAGGCGGGGTGTCAAGCCCACAGCTGGTGGTGGGGAGTCAGGGCCATAGCTGGTGGGCAGGCGGGGTGTCAAGCCCACAGCTGGTGGTGGGGAGTCAGGGCCATAGCTGGTGGGCAGGCGGGGTGTCAAGCCCACAGCTGGTGGTGGGGAGTCAGGGCCATAGCTGGTGGGCAGGCGGGGTGTCAAGCCCACAGCTGGTGGTGGGGAGTCAGGGCCATAGCTGGTGGGCAGGCGGGGTGTCAAGCCCACAGCTGGTGGTGGGGAGTCAGGGCCATAGCTGGTGGGCAGGCGGGGTGTCAAGCCCACAGCTGGTGGTGGGGAGTCAGGGCCATAGCTGGTGGGCAGGCGGGGTGTCAAGCCCACAGCTGGTGGTGGGGAGTCAGGGCCATAGCTGGTGGGCAGGCGGGGTGTCAAGCCCACAGCTGGTGGTGGGGAGTCAGGGCCATAGCTGGTGGGCAGGCGGGGTGTCAAGCCCACAGCTGGTGGTGGGGAGTCAGGGCCATAGCTGGTGGGCAGGCGGGGTGTCAAGCCCACAGCTGGTGGTGGGGAGTCAGGGCCATAGCTGGTGGGCAGGCGGGGTGTCAAGCCCACAGCTGGTGGTGGGGAGTCAGGGCCATAGCTGGTGGGCAGGCGGGGTGTCAAGCCCACAGCTGGTGGTGGGGAGTCAGGGCCATAGCTGGTGGGCAGGCGGGGTGTCAAGCCCACAGCTGGTGGTGGGGAGTCAGGGCCATAGCTGGTGGGCAGGCGGGGTGTCAAGCCCACAGCTGGTGGTGGGGAGTCAGGGCCATAGCTGGTGGGCAGGCGGGGTGTCAAGCCCACAGCTGGTGGTGGGGAGTCAGGGCCATAGCTGGTGGGCAGGCGGGGTGTCAAGCCCACAGCTGGTGGTGGGGAGTCAGGGCCATAGCTGGTGGGCAGGCGGGGTGTCAAGCCCACAGCTGGTGGTGGGGAGTCAGGGCCATAGCTGGTGGGCAGGCGGGGTGTCAAGCCCACAGCTGGTGGTGGGGAGTCAGGGCCATAGCTGGTGGGCAGGCGGGGTGTCAAGCCCACAGCTGGTGGTGGGGAGTCAGGGCCATAGCTGGTGGGCAGGCGGGGTGTCAAGCCCACAGCTGGTGGTGGGGAGTCAGGGCCATAGCTGGTGGGCAGGCGGGGTGTCAAGCCCACAGCTGGTGGTGGGGAGTCAGGGCCATAGCTGGTGGGCAGGCGGGGTGTCAAGCCCACAGCTGGTGGTGGGGAGTCAGGGCCATAGCTGGTGGGCAGGCGGGGTGTCAAGCCCACAGCTGGTGGTGGGGAGTCAGGGCCATAGCTGGTGGGCAGGCGGGGTGTCAAGCCCACAGCTGGTGGTGGGGAGTCAGGGCCATAGCTGGTGGGCAGGCGGGGTGTCAAGCCCACAGCTGGTGGTGGGGAGTCAGGGCCATAGCTGGTGGGCAGGCGGGGTGTCAAGCCCACAGCTGGTGGTGGGGAGTCAGGGCCATAGCTGGTGGGCAGGCGGGGTGTCAAGCCCACAGCTGGTGGTGGGGAGTCAGGGCCATAGCTGGTGGGCAGGCGGGGTGTCAAGCCCACAGCTGGTGGTGGGGAGTCAGGGCCATAGCTGGTGGGCAGGCGGGGTGTCAAGCCCACAGCTGGTGGTGGGGAGTCAGGGCCATAGCTGGTGGGCAGGCGGGGTGTCAAGCCCACAGCTGGTGGTGGGGAGTCAGGGCCATAGCTGGTGGGCAGGCGGGGTGTCAAGCCCACAGCTGGTGGTGGGGAGTCAGGGCCATAGCTGGTGGGCAGGCGGGGTGTCAAGCCCACAGCTGGTGGTGGGGAGTCAGGGCCATAGCTGGTGGGCAGGCGGGGTGTCAAGCCCACAGCTGGTGGTGGGGAGTCAGGGCCATAGCTGGTGGGCAGGCGGGGTGTCAAGCCCACAGCTGGTGGTGGGGAGTCAGGGCCATAGCTGGTGGGCAGGCGGGGTGTCAAGCCCACAGCTGGTGGTGGGGAGTCAGGGCCATAGCTGGTGGGCAGGCGGGGTGTCAAGCCCACAGCTGGTGGTGGGGAGTCAGGGCCATAGCTGGTGGGCAGGCGGGGTGTCAAGCCCACAGCTGGTGGTGGGGAGTCAGGGCCATAGCTGGTGGGCAGGCGGGGTGTCAAGCCCACAGCTGGTGGTGGGGAGTCAGGGCCATAGCTGGTGGGCAGGCGGGGTGTCAAGCCCACAGCTGGTGGTGGGGAGTCAGGGCCATAGCTGGTGGGCAGGCGGGGTGTCAAGCCCACAGCTGGTGGTGGGGAGTCAGGGCCATAGCTGGTGGGCAGGCGGGGTGTCAAGCCCACAGCTGGTGGTGGGGAGTCAGGGCCATAGCTGGTGGGCAGGCGGGGTGTCAAGCCCACAGCTGGTGGTGGGGAGTCACGGCCATAGCTGGTGGGCAGGTGGGGTGTCAGGGCCACAGCTGGTGAATAGGTGGTGGGGGGTTAAAAGCCAAGCTTGGAGGTGATAATCAGGCCACGCTGGGTGAACAGGTGGGGGGGGTAAACCCTAACTGGTGGTGGAGAGTCGGGACCACAGCTGGTGGTGGGGTGTCAGGACCACAGCTGGTGGTGGGGAGTCAGGGCCATAGCTGGTGGGCAGGTGGGGTGTCAAGCCCACAGCTGGTGGTGGGAATCAGGACCACAGCTGGTGAACAGGTGGGGGGGGGTAAACCCTAACTGGTGGTGGAGAGTCGGGACCACAGCTGGTGGGCAGGTGGGCGGGTGGGGTGTCAAGCCCACAGCTGGTGGTGGTACCCAAGTGTGACCCCTCATGGTGAGGGGAGAGGTGAGGGGTGGGTCGTCCCCTCCCACACCAAGACGTCGGCCACACGACACATGGCGTCTTCGCCAGTGTTGATGATTACGGTACTGTGGCCCAGGTATTTGGACGTGACGAACACACCCACCACACACTCACCCTATTGGGGGGAACACACACTCACCCCACTGGGGGAGGACACACTCACCACACACTCACCCCACAGGGGGAACACACTCACCACACACTCACCCTACTGGGGAGAACACACCCACCACACTCCTCCAACTAGCGTTAACACACTCACCACACGCAACAGGGGCAACGCACTCACCACACATACTCCCTGGTGGCCAAACACACTTGCCACACACACACTCACCTCACCGACGGCAACGCACTTGCCTCCGAGACCAGATCAAACCCAACTCAGTCCTCTCCTGGTGGCTCACCTACCTTTTATCTGACACCTTCTCTTTCTTTCTGAAACACTGAAGTATTTTCAGATGATTTTGGTGTGTAGTCATAGACTCTTACCAAACCTCTTACACCCTTCCTTCCCTGTACTCCCCTGTAGAGACGAGACCCGTTGTTGATCATATGTGGTCAGTGTTCGGTCAAAATGCATTTAAGGTAACTGGATAACTGAAACATATAAGCACACCCATACACCTCTACCAACTGTACTCCATTCCACACCCCGTACGAAATAACGCCATTCGTAATGCTGTGCTCATTTCTCGTCAGAATATATACTTGCTGCCTTCATCCATTCCCGTCGTCACCCCGCCACACACGAAATAGCATCCACCCCCCCTTCCAGCGAGGCAGCGGTAGGAGCAGACAAAAAAGGCCACATTCATTCACACTTAAGTCTCTAGCTGTCAAGGGAGCTGTGGTTTCGGTGCATTACACATGACAGATAGAGACTGAGTGTGAACAAATGTGGCCTTTTTTGTCTTTCTTCCTGGCGCTTCTTCGCTGGAGGGGGGTGGGAATGCTATATTGTGCGTGGCGGGGTGGCAACGAGAATGGATGAAGGCAGCGAGTATGGATATGTACATGTGTATAGATGTATAGGTCTGTGTATATGTGTATACGATGAAATGTATAGGTATGTATATGTGCGTGTGTGGGCATTTATGTATATAAATGTGTATGTGGGTGGGTTGGGCCACTCCTCGTCTCCTTCCTTGCGCTACCTCGCTAACGCGGGAGACGGAGGTTAAGTATAAGTTTACGTATGTGGGGAAGAACACTTGTGTTCATCATGATTCCCATTTTTGTTCGGGAAGCTGTAAACCACACGAGTAAACCTGTGTTTCCAGCTGCGGTAAACCTGTGCTGGTTTACGTCAAGGTGTTGTGGTGGGGGTTGGGGGTGAGGTGGAGAATGGGGGTGGCGTTGGTCGTCCCCCCCCCCCTGCTTCCCCTCACCTCACCCCGGGGGTGAGGTGGAGAATGGGGGTGGCGTTGGTCGTCCCCCCCCCCCTGCTTCCCCTCACCTCGCCTCATTTCAATTCCTCCTCCTCCTCTTTCCTCCTCTTCCTCTTCATTCTCCCTCCTCCTCCTCCCTCCCCAACTCAGTCCTAACCAAAAGCTCACCCCCTTCCTCCCTCCCTCCCTCTCTCCTCCCTCCCTCCCTCTCTCCTCCCTCCCTCCTCCCTCCCTCCCTCCCTCTCCCCACAACTAAACTCCACTACAGCATAAAGAAAATGGAAGATTAATTACCGCCTCGTTAAGACCATTTGGA
>NC_092243.1:70506969-70509469 GCF_036320965.1 Panulirus ornatus | reverse complement strand
TGCCCATCTCTCTAACGAACATTCTTCACAACTTTCCTCTTTCCTCGATGATTCTGTGATTTCCACCTCTTGACTCTGTGATTTCCACCTCTTGACTCTGTGATTTCCACCTCTTGACTCTGTGATTTCCACCTCTTGACTCAATGAACATACTTGGTATTACTGTAACATCCACTCTCTCTCTCTATCTCTCTTGGAAATCTCACATTACGGGAATAGTTAAGTCTGCCTCTAAGAAACTAGGTGTCCTGTTTTGATGTCGAAACTTCTTTTCTTCTGAACAGTTGTTCCGTTTATACAAGGGATTGGTTCGTCCTTGTATGCAGTACTGCTCTCACATCTGGGGTGGTTCTAGCTCTGCATCTTTACTTGACAGAGTTGAGTAGAAACCGGTCCGACTTATAAACTGTCCCAGGATAACTTCCAAACTTGACCCTCGCCCTACGCCACAATGTTGGATCACTTTCCCTCTTCTATTGGTCTTTGGTTTTTGCTCCCGAGAGCTGGCTGCTTGTGTGCCCCCCACAACTAGCTAGACCACTCAATACTCGGCAACCTACTGCATCATATGATTATTGTGTGGCCATCGGCAACTCAAGGGTGGGCCGTTTTGATACCTGCTTCTTTCCCTGGACATCGAAGCTTTGGAAATCTCTACCTTCTCATGTCTTTCCCAATTAGCAGATATGTTTTTCACTTCCTCCAAAATTCGAAAATACTTTCCCTTGTCTTTTCTTTTTCCATTTCATAATCCTCTCTATATTTCAATCCAAGGCCCGGCACTGATATGGACTTTTGTCCATGACTGATAAACTAGAACGAATACAGAGACTTACAACAAAACTAATTCCATCGTTCGTAAATAGACCTTAGAAAGAAAGACCTACAGATCTATTATAATAATCAACTTCTATCTCTCAAAAAAAATTGACGAAACCTAACAAAACTTTTCAAAATACTAGACAATTTCGAAAAGATAACTGAAATGCAATTTCTTTTCATCATGGATATAACGAACAAAAATAACGGTATGAAATTAAAGAGTAATACAGTCATAGATTTAAAAAAAGAAATAACGGTATGAAATTAAAGAGTAATACAGTCATAGATTTAAAAAAAGAAATAACGGTATGAAATTAAAGAGTAATACAGTCATAGATTTAAAAAAAGAAATAACGGTATGAAATTAAAGAGTAATACAGTCATAGTTTTAAAAAAAGGTGTTTTTCAGCTGAAGAAATTTGGAATGAATTACTAAGCGATATTGCCCGAGCTAAGACCGTCAAAGTCTTTGAATGACAACTAAACATATACTTTAATCATATCAATCATCATTAACTAAACCTACTCAATATAGACAACATAACATTCACGTATTTCCACTACTTACTTCTCAGACTTGAGCCTCATCCTTCAGTCAACATTCAATTGGAATACATTTTCCATTCTCACTTTCCTATACACCTCCCTCGTCAGTGTACCCTCACCTTACCACATGATGGGGAGGGGCCTTTAGCTCCGTGCGACACAATACACACGATACATTCCTGATCTATATTAGATTAGGAATTTTGTATACATTACAAAATATCCCACTTAATGCACTGTTTTTCGTTTTTGGTTTTCTTTGTTTAACCTTATACTACCTCCATGTATCCAGATCAGCTTCGAGATGTAGCATAATATGTTAGAGTGTGTCTTCCACAACTTTTGGATACATGATGTTTATGAAACATTTTTCTTTTAAGTGGATATGATTGATACTTGACGAATGTGATGTTTGTGTTGTGAACAACGTAAAATGACTGTGATGGACCTTACAACAATGGGCAACAAGTAAAACAGAAAAAATAAAAACAAATTCCTATAGCGAGGCTGAAATACAGCATGAAATACCGTACTTTGAAGAGGTTGCCTATACTGAAATATCAGGAAAACACCAAAACACACACCATACACCTTACAACACAACACCCCTCCGTACAACACAACACCCCTCCGTACAACTTGCATCATACATCCCTCCATAGAGCACAACATACTTAAAACACCCCTCCGTTCAACACAATATACATAAAACACCCCTCCGCACAACACAATATATATAAAACACCCCTCCGCACAACACAATATACATAAAACACTCCTCCGTACAACACAATATACATAAGACACCCCTCCGCACAACACAATATACATAAGACACTCCTCCGTACAACACAATATACATAAAACACCCCTCCGCACAACACAATATACATAAGACACCCCTCCGCACAACACAATATATAAAAAACACCCCTCCGCACAACACAATATACATAAAACACTCCTCCGTACAACACAATATACATAAAACACTCCTCCGTACAACACAATATACATAAGACACCCCTCCGCACAACACAATATGCATAAAACACCCCTCCGCACAACACAATATACATAAAACACCCCTCCGCACAACACAATATACATAAAACACCCCTCCGCACAACAC
>NC_092243.1:70496969-70504469 GCF_036320965.1 Panulirus ornatus | reverse complement strand
GACCCTTTCTTTTAGAAAGGGGTTTCTGGGGTAATACCAGGACCCTTTCTTTTAGAAAGGGGTTTCTGGGGTAATACCAGGACCCTTTCTTTAAGAAAGGGGTTTCTGGGGTAATACCAAGACCCTTTCTTTTAGAAAGGGGTTTCTTGGGTAATACCAAGACCCTTTCTTTAAGAAAGGGGTTTCTGGGGTAATACCAGGACCCCTTTTAGAAAGGGGTTTCTGGGGTAATACTAGGACCCCTTTTAGAAAGGGGCATACCGTCACAGTGTATAAGATGATATCCATGCAGGTTTGCCATGCGTTATCCAAACGACAGAAATCCACAAGATCCAAACTTGAAGATCTTCCCCTCCAACTTACCCTCCCTCCCTCCCTCCACCATGTTGATAAGGCAGCATCGTGCACTTCCCTCCACCCTTCACCTCCCTCCCTCCCTCCACCATGTTGATACGGCAGCATCGTGCACTTCCCTCCACCCTTCGCCTCCCTCCCTTCCTCCCTCCCTCCACCCTGTTGATACAGCAGCACTGTGCCCTATCCTCCACACTTCGCCTCCCTCCCTTCCTCACTCCCTCCACCATGTTGATACAGCAGCATTGTGCCCTTCCCTCCACTGTTGCCTCCCTTCCACCCTCCCTCCTTCATCATGTTGAAACATGAGCATCGTGCATTTCCCTCCTCACGTTGCCTCCCTCCCTAACTCCCTCCACCATGTTTCAGCAGCAGTGTGCATTTCCCTCCACCGTCACTTCCTTCCCTCCCTCCCTCCACCGCCAAGATCAGCACACAGCCTATCACTCCTCCTTCCCTCCACTATCCTTGTCCCCATCCCACAACCCATCCCTTTAAATCTTAACACATCATTATCTCTGCCCAATAGTCTCTCTTACCCTACATTATCTCTCACTAGTCTCCCTTACCCTACACCATCTCACCCTTACCCTACACTCTCCCTTGCCATACACTATCTCACCCTTACCCTACACTCTCCCTTACCCTACACCATCTCACCCTTACCCTACACCATCTCACCCTTACCCTACACTCTCCCTTGCCATACACTATCTCACCCTTACCCTACACTCTCCCTTACCCTACACCATCTCACCCTTACCCTACACTCTCCCTTGCCATACAGTATCTCACCCTTACCCTACACTCTCCCTTACCCAACACCATCTCACCCTTAGCCGATACTCTCCCTTGCCATACACTACCTCACCCTTCCCCTGCACTCTCCCTTACCCTACACCATCTCACCCTTACCCTACACTCTCCCTTGCCATACACTACCTCACCCTTACCCTACACTCGCCATTACCCTACACTATGTCTCTCCCTGTCTGATCTTCTCCCTTGCCCTATACCATGTCTCTCCCTTGCCCTACACTCTCCCTTACCCTACACCATCTCTCCTGCACTGCCCCCATCTCTCCCCTCACCTTCACTTTCGACCTGCACCATCTCTTCCCCTGCCTCCACCCATCTCAACCCAACACCATCCCTCCCTCCTACCAGCGTCAACCAGACCTGGTCGACCAGGGCCCGTCCCGCCCAGAACGCACATAAAGACCACATTACCTTTAGGATATGGGAGAAATTCCGTCTTAATGCCATAGATGAGATGAAAGAGATTGCACCCATTGTCGTTAATTACCTTCGTTTAATCACATAACTGACAACATAAGGTTCTATTAGTAGTGGATCTAAAGAGCCTAAAGGAGGGAGGGAGGGAGGGAGGGAGGGAGGGAGGGATTGAGGGGGAGGGGGCGGCGTGTTGGAGTGGGAGGAGAGAGAGAGAGAGAGAGAGAGAGAGAGAGAGAGAGAGAGAGAGAGAGAGAGAGAGAGAGAGAGAGAGGAGTATTTACAATGTTTTTTCTCCCTTCCTAGAAGGCGGAGCTAGCGCGTGCGTAGTGCTCACCGCAGGAAAATGCAGAGTTACGAGGAACGAGTCGTGTGAGTTACGAGGTGTACGCTGTTAAGTGTGAGGGACGAAGTGATCGTCTGTTGGTGGACTGGAAGCCAGCAGACAACTGCCAAGGGCAAGGGAATGACACTTGACATCCACTGACGTGCTGGCTCGCTCCGCAGCCGACACTGTTACTCCCGCTACCCAGAACTGGTAACAACTACTGAGACAAAGTGTAAAGAGGTAATTATACATTTGTAACGACCTGTCTGTGCTGTACGGGGAGGGGGTTCTACACTCGTGGGGCGCCCCATCTCTTGTACTGTACGGGGAGGGAGTTCTACACTCGTGGAGCGCCATCTCTTGTACTGTCCGGGGAGGGAGTTCTACACTCGTGGGGCGCCCCATCTCTTGTACTGTACGGGGAAGAGGGAGTTCTACACTCGTGGGGTCCTATCTCTTGTACTGTACGGGGAGGAGGGAGTTCTACACTCGTGGGGCCCCATCTCTTGTACTGTACGGGGAGGAGGGAGTTCTACACTCGTGGGGCCCCATCTCTTGTACTGTCCGGGGAGGGAGTTCTACACTCGTGGGGCGCCATCTAAACCTTCTCAATTATCACACAACTCTTTGAACTTCTGTATGTCGTCCATACGCACACTTCCATCCTTCAGTCTGTTCCATTCATCCACTGTTCTCATATAAATATTTCTTTGAAATTTTTTCCTGAAAAGTGTGTTGTTCTGTATCATGATATAGCTTATGGTTGTTCTATTCTTATATCTTCTCGAAGAACTGTTCATTGAAAATGTCAATTTTGGTTCAATACAATCAACCACGTATTCGTATTTGGAATTTGCCTACGTCCCCTTGCAGGTTCATGCAATCCTCCTCAATTTTTTTTTCTTTACTTCCATCATGAATTCGGCATCATCTGCAAACCTTTTCAGAAAGGAGTCCAGATCTTCCACTTAATCAAATACACAGGTCAAGAAAATCAATCATCACACGTACCAATGCATAGTACACGGTGTATTTCTATCACAAAACCAAAGTGGTGGAACGGTGGAATGAAAATAAAAAAAAAAGGACCAGTGGTGGAACGGTGGAATAAAAAAAAAAAGGACCTACCTGTTGACTAAGAAAGTAGCTTATGTGATACTCAGAGAATCCAATAACTAACATGTGAGATATGAGGAGAGAAAGTAAGAAAGTTATACAACAAAGGGAACGTCAATATGGAGCGTAGATTGCTGAAAATAGCAAAAGAAACCCTAAGGCGTTTCACAATTGTGTTAGAAGCAAGTGAATCATTACCCAGTCAACAGGTCTATTAATCACAGAAAACGTTGTCTTGGTTCAAGACAACGGAGCTAAGGCAAAAAAAAAAAATATCAAATTTCTCTTTTGCATCTATATTTACGATCGAGGACACAACCCACGTCCCAAATCCAGTCTTTTATTTTTAAGAGATTAGATTGGATTTATAGAATTTAGGCTTATAAGCCAAGCCCTGGAGCTTCTAAAGCTATTCAGCGCTCTATTCTATTGATAAGAGAGGGGAAGTGTTCTTCAACAAACTGACGTAAAAGCAGAGGACATACTTTCACAGCAATAAACGGAATGAAAATAAACAAAACGGCAGGTCATGATAAGTTTTGTCAGAGGACAATGAAAGAGGCGAAAAATGAGCTAGTTAAACCATTGACTCCCCTTTTCTAGTAAGTCACTTACTACAGGAAAAGTACCACAGGAAATGGAAGTTAGCCAATGTAACACCGATATTCAAGAAATACAATAAGTCACTGCTCGGAAATTACAGTCCCACTAGGTTAAAATCAGTCGTTGGGAAACTTGTTGAAACCATCATTCGAGACAGAATTGTAAACCATTTAGAGGATTAACACTTGAACATAATGTTCAGTATTGGTCATCCCAAAATGGAGCTAGCAACCAAGATGATCCTGAATTGAGAAACAAATCCTACGAGATGAGATATAAGACTTGAATCTATTAAGCTTAGAAAAAAGAAAAAAAAAGATTCGGAAGAGATCTTGTACAATTATTCAAAAAGATCAAAGGCTTTGATAATCTTGATCAATCCAATTACTTAAGACTTAATACGTTCGATTTTCACTCATAGTAATGGACACAAAACTCGTGGGCGAACGAGTTACACTCGAACGAAGCGAAGTACTTTTACCTTCGACAGGATTGTTAACATATGGAACGATATGCCACATAGAGTGGTTGAAAACAAGACCATAGATAGGTACGTTTAAGAATAGACTTGATACATATTTCGCCTCAAGTCCACGACTTTCATTATTTGCGCTTCCAGAGTCAAAATAACAATTACCAGGTTATTTTCTCTGAATCATCTGTATACCTTCTAACTTTTACTACACTAATCTCTGAGTGTATGATATCTTCCACGATTACAAACAGCCTCGAAAAGACCCCAAGGGTCTGTTGCTGTTTGACTCCCTTTGTCCTCCTTTATATAAAAGCAAAATTCTGGGAAGCGAGCGCCAACTGATGACCTCCACCTACTCCGAAAAGGCTCCCTCTTACAAGCCTCTCCCTTTACAAGGCGTCCTTTGTTCAGTGTCACTGTGTAATCTTCTAGTTGTCTCCCTTTTTATTCCAGCCTGGATACCCAGCGTCTTTACCAGCCTCGTGTGTATCACAGTGTCAAATGCTTTCAGGTAGTCTGTATAACAGTGTCAAATGCTTTCAGGTAGTCCGTACATAGAGCAATCCATCTAGCCTTCTCTGTCATCTGAAATGGGACTCACTCTCACGTAGAATTCTCTTAACATTTCTACATCATAAATCATTGTGTTGAATATCCACAAACCCATATATGCATCTGCTGCCTTCCTGCACCGAGCTAGCGGAACTACGATAAGTTAAACCTTCTGTGTTAGAATAAGTGAATCCATCACTATGATAACTTCAACCCTTCACTGCGACAACGTACCCATCAAACAAAAAAAAAAAAAAAAAATAAATAAAAAATAAAAAATCGTTCAAAAACTCATTACAGGGAATATTTTTCGTGTTACATACAAATTTGATTAAATCATCGTTGGAACGTGTTTATGACCTTTAATTAAGCTGTTAAATTAAGACGATTCTAAAACATTATCATATCATTTGCATCGTATTTACTAGGTGTATATATATACATATATATCTCAGTAACTGAGAGCATTTTATGATGAATCTTCCATGATTATTTGAAGTACAGAAGTATTTGAATATGTTATGTTTCAATTTTGAAACAAAATGTCTTTTCAGCTAAAAATACCCTGCAGTTTTTGGTATTTTTCTGAAAAAATAAGTCATGTTTCAACTTTGAACAAAAAGTTTTTTTGAGTTAAAATCTACCCTAAACTATTACCAGCAATCTTTTGAATTTTTCTCGGAAAAATAGATTTCCTTCAAAGCCTCATTGTAAGAAAAATTTTCAAACTGAATACAAATAAACATTTCAAATATAGACGTGTTTCAATATGCTACGATTGAATTTGGAGACAAAATTTTTTTGGGGGAGAAAAAATGTTAGTATTTTTCTCAAAATATATACTGACTTCAAAACCTTATCATAAGGATTATTTTTCATGCTGAATACAAATCTGGTGCTAAAATATCGTCTGTTTGTATTTCTGATCTTTAATTAAGCTGTTAAATGGTAATTTTTATGGTAAAACCTTATCATTTGCATCTTATTTACTGGGTGTATGTCGGTAGCTGAGAACACTACATTTTCCATGATTACTTGAAGTATAGAAGTGTTCGAATACGTTATGTTTCAATTTTGAAACAAAAAGGTTTTTGGGGTTAAAAATACCCTGAACTATTACCCACAATTTTTGGTATTTTTCTCAGAAAAATAGATTTCCTTCAAAACCTTTTTATTGGGATTATTTTTCATGCTGAATACAAATCTGTAGTGAAAATATCGTTTGTTTGTCTTTATGACCTATAATTGAGTTATCAAATGGTCATTTTTATTGTAAAACCTGATCATTTGCATCGAATTTACTGGATATACATTGGCAACTTAGAGCATTATGATATATTTTCCATGATTATGAGAAGTATAGAAGTGTTGAATATGTTATGTTTCAATGTGGAAAAAAAAAAAAAAAACCTTGAGCTGAAAAATACCCGCAATTTTTGGTATTTTTCTCAGAAAAATATAATTCCTTCAAAACCTTTTTATAGGAATTATTTTTCATGCTGAATACAAATTTAGGGTTAAAATATCGTTTGTTTGTCTTTATGAACTTTGATGAAGCTGTTAAACGGTCATTTTCATTGTAAAACCTGATCATTTGCATCGTATTTACTATGTATATATAGGTAAATGAGAGCATTATGACATATTTCCCATGATTATTTAAAGTATAGAAGTGTTTGAATATGTTATGTTTCAATTTGGAAACAAAAAGTTTTTTGAGCTTAAAAATACCCTGAACCCACGATTTTTGGTATTTTTCTCAAAAAAATAGATTTCTTCAAAATCTTTTTATAAGGATTATTTTTCATGCTGAATACAAATCTGGAGTTAAAATATCGTTTGTTTGTCTTTATGACCTTTAATTAAGCTATTAAATGGTCATTTTTATTGTAAAACCTGATCATTTGCATCGTATTATCTGGGTATATATCGGCAACTGAGAACATTATGATATATTTTCCATGATTATTTAAAGTATAGAAGTGTTTGAATATGTTATGTATCAATTTTGAAACAAAAAGTTTTTTGAGCTTAAAAATACCCTGAACTATTACCCACGATTTTTGGTATTTTTCTCAGAAAAATAGATTTCCTTCAAAATCTTTTTATAAGGATTATTTTTCATGCTGAATACAAATCTGGAGTTGAAATGTCATTTGTTTGCCTTTTATGACATCTAATTACGCTGTTAAATAGTCATTTTTATTATAAAACCTGATCATTTGCATCGTATTTACTGGATATATATCGGCAACTGAGAACATTATGATATATTTCCAATGATTATTTGAAGTATAGAAGTGTTTCAATATGTTATGTTTCAATTTTGAAACAAAAAGTTTTTTGAGCTTAAAAATACCCTGAACTATTACCCACAATTTTTGGTATTTTTCTCAGAAAAATAGATTTCCTTCAAAATCTTTTTATAGGAATTATTTTTCATGCTGAATACAAATCTAGGGTTAAAATATCGTTTGTTTGTCTTTATGAACTTTGATGAAGCTGTTAAACGGTCATTTTCATTGTAAAACCTGATCATTTGCATCGTATTTACTATGTATATATAGGTAACTGAGAACATTATGATATATTTCCCATGATTATTTAAAGTATAGAAGTGTTTGAATATGTTATGTTTCAATTTTGAAACAAAAAGTTTTTTGAGCTCAAAAATACCCTGAACTATTACCCACGATTTTTGGTATTTTTCTCAAAAAAATAGATTTCCCTCAAAATCTTTTTATAAGGATTATTTTTCATGCTGAATACAAATCTGGAGTTAAAATATCGTTTGTTTGTATTTCTGACCTTAAATGAAGCTGTTAATGGTCATTTTCAT
>NC_092243.1:70409469-70491969 GCF_036320965.1 Panulirus ornatus | reverse complement strand
TATGGGGACGTGGGTGGATGTGGGTGGTAGGAAACACAGAGACAGGCGTTCGGTGCGTTTGTACATTAACATAGACGGGTGTGTTGTGTTGTTGGTTTGCTGCTGTGCTGTGTTGTGTTGTTGGTGTTGCGGTGCTGTGCTGTGGTTTTAATGTGTTGAGCTGATGATGTGTAGTGGTGCTGTGTCGCGCTGTCAGTGTGTTGTGTTGTCAGTGTGTCGTGGTGCTGTGTCGCGCTGTTAAGTGTGTTGTGGTGGTGTGTCGCGCTGTTAAGTGTGTTGTGGTGGTGTGTCGCGCTGTTAAGTGTGTCGTGGTACTGTGTCGCGCTGTCAGTGTGTTGTGTCGTCAGTGTGTCGTGGTGCTGTGTCGTGCTGTTAAGTGCCTCGCGCTCATAGTGTGTTGCACCGCTGTGTCGCGGCAGGGCTGGCTGCTGTGCTCTGGGGGAAAATTCGAAACGTATAAGAAAAAAAAAAAAAGCCAAGAGGAGACACACGCAGCCCAGGTCACACTGCAACACCGATGGTTCCCGGGGACCTGGACCAGGACACACACTATACTCCCTCCTGTCCTCCCTCCCTCTCTCCGTCTTGGTGTGCAGACCATAAAATTTTTACCGCCAGGCGCGGTGCATCTGGGGGGGGAGAGGGAGCTCTCCTCTCTCTCTCTCTCTCTCTCTCTCTCTCTCTCTCTCTCACGACCCGCGCCAGGCCATGATGGCCAGAGAGAGAGAGAGAGAGAGAGAGAGAGAGAGAGAGAGAGAGAGAGAGAGAGAGAGAGAGACAGAGAGAGAGAGAAATACGAGTACTATAAAAAAAAGAGAGAACTTTTAAAGAGAAATACATCACAAAAGACGGTCGTTTTCACCGTATCTCATCAAGGCCGTTTTCTTCCACTCTAAGGATGATATTCTTGCCCAGAAGATTACAATATTCAACGAAGGGGAATACCAACGCGGCGTCCACTCATCATGGCTCACAATATTCAGTTTCCTCTTGTACCGCAACTCAGACGCGTTCTTGTTTGGCTCTCTCATCCGCCAGCCAGCCTGGCTTGGCCTGGTGCTGCTATTCATGGCCCCCAGGGGCGTCGGGAGAAGGTGTGTGAGGTAAGCCACACAGACTTCCATGGTTACGCCAGCAGGGTCGTGCTACCTGCTGGAGGGGTAGAGTCATGGTCACTTCAGTAGGGTCGTAGTACCTGCTGGAGGGGTAGAGTCATGGTTACTTCAGTAGGGTCGTGGAACCTGCTGGAGGGGTAGAGTCATGGACAGCTCAGCAGGGTCTTGGTACCAGCTGGAGAAACAGTCATGGATAGCTCAGCAGGGTCTTGATACCTGCTGGAGAAGCAGTTAAGGACAGCACTTTGTTCATATAATACTTGTCCTACACCTACTAATTGGTTTTGTACTCATGGCAACTCAATCTGTAGTTGTACTTACAACTTACACTGATAGCACGTCTACTTATATCTGCACTTATGACACACCTGCACTTTTCACTTGTGCGAATAACACACCCACTTTCATTACGTAATTCTGGTACCTCTTTACTTTTTTTTCCTTGGCATTCACAAGAGAAATATTCTTCTCTGTTTTCGTGATGGTAATTCAACACCTCCTCACATTCCTGCACAAGTCGTTGTTTGGGTAAAGACGCGGGTGGAGGAAGGTCTTCTAGGCACGCCACGGTAAACACCGTGGTGTAAACATCAGTGATGGTATACACCGTGGTGTAAACATCATGTCATTGATCTTGTGGGTGAGTCTTGACATACACGGAGGCGACCAATCAACACAACAGTGCAAGCTGTAAGCTTTCTAAGAGAAAAGTCTGGATCATATGAAATGAAGTAATAACAAATCCAGCTTAAAGCTTAATTAATAAGAACAATAATGAAAGCATCTCGAGATATGCAAAAAAAAAAATAAATAAAAAAATACATTAGTCTTCAGCCTTTATAGTGTCAATAACGATGCAATTACCAATTACAGATCAACTCCAGTTATATCTTCAGACATCTATTATTCATCTCGGTTGACCTGGTAACATCATACTTGTTTGACATTGCACATGTTGTGCATGGTCTCTTGCAGCGTAACGTCCCATGTCATATGGCCAAGGATCCAAACAAGAAGACGACACCGGCCACAACGCCCACGCTCACAATTAACACTATCGGCGTGGCTGACCCTTCTTGGCTCATATGCGCCCATGCATATGAGCAGTGTCAGTCAGTCAGTCAATCAGTCCACTTGCCTCAGACCATCGGCACACACACACTGGCGCCTGATAACGTCTTGATCATGTGACACCACAATTACCTTCCTCACACGAGCCCATGGGGCTTTTCCACTGTCAATATCCTCCTCTTCTGGGAACTCAACTTCTGCTGACAAAGACCATATGGAATATCCTCAAACGCCCTCTTGTAATGCAGTTCCTATGGGACCTCGCTTTTGCTTTTCTTCTGCAGCGCTAACCCAGCCACTACTAATCACACACATTCCGAACTATGGAACCAATGCACTGGCAACAAAGCTAGGGGACCTCGGGTAAAGTCCTTCCTTTCGGCTGCAAACCCCAGAAATTTCGGCGTTCCAACCTCTCCTATAGGTGCACCAGGAGACCCACTCAACGACGCACCTTTCCCAAGGACTCTAGCCACATCAGCACCACGGGACTCCCCGCCAAACTCGGGTCTCATCTTACCTCACCTCACCACGCCTGCTTACCTCATCCTACACCACTTGCGCCGTCTGAGCTTCCATCGCCTCTGTAACAACGCCATAAAGTCATCACGTCCATTCCGTAACCCTTTCCTCAGTCCTGGCCCATCACAGAAGAGGCATCAAACGCCTAGATAAAAAAGAGTCCAATAAAACCTTAAACTGCTGCGTTAGCGATGCAGTATTCTCTTTACTTGAGGGACGGTGTGGTGGGGAGGGAGGTAAGATAGCTGGTGCTAATCAAGACTCAGCTCTATAAACTTCCGAGCTACAGCGTCAAGACAACATCCACAACAACACGTGATGAATAAGCAAGCAGGTTGTGTGGTGGTGGTGGTGAGGAGGGCGCTCTGAGCTCTCAGTCTCGAGCCGTCATGAGGACAACAGGAGGTCTCAAAGTCTTCGTATGTATAACTTAAAGGTGCCACAAGTCCTGGGAGGTGTTGACACGTATATTGCAGCGTTCCGCAACGCCTCATGTAACCCTTACGGAGCGAACAGAGTCATTGGTGACGACGTATGAAACTGTTCCGTCTTTCAATAGTGTGACACCTTACGGTTCGCAGGCCAGGATACCGGCATCTGCGAGTGGTGCGCCATGTTAAGGAGGGACGTGGTGGATGAACTAGGTGCACTGGCGATGAACTGAAGGGGGGGATGAGGGCGATTGGGGTGAGGACCTGAGAGGAGAAGGAGGAATAGACACCACCACCCACTAAGACTACCCACTACCATCACTACCACTAGCACCAGTATCTCACAAAACTACCCACTACCATCCCTACCACTTTGTACCACAACCTACCAACCATTAGCATGACCACTACCAAACCAAAAACTACCCACAACTACCACTCCCCCATCAGAACTACTCCCGACCACCATCACTCCCCAGCAGAACTACCCATACCACCACACACACTGTAAAACTACACCTCACAAACTAACTACCCCCCCACACATTTTTGGGTCCTGCCTCACAATTCCTCATCACGTCATCTTTAAGGACGAGCTCTTACCTAAATTCCACCATCTCTCTCTCTCTCTCTCTCTCTCTCTCTCTCTCTCTCTCTCTCTCTCTCTCTCTCTCTCTCTCTCTCAGACGAGACTGCCAGAAGCAAAGCGGGGGACACACACACACCACCACGCCCCCCCGTTCTACCCACTGGTCTTCAACACATCGCCACAAGAAGGAAGAGGCCAAGTGGCCAAGTGTCGAGCGACAGCATCAATTTGGGGGAAAAAAAGAAGGGGGGAGGAGGGAAAATATGCACTTCAAACTCCCGTCTCATGACAGAAACGGATAACAATAAACTGGAGACGAAAATCGTTACATAGTTAGATAACCAAGTGATACCCGTTTACCAACGATAGGTCTCGAAGTATGAAGATCAGTTCAGCGGTAACGATATATATATATATAAAAAAGGACAACCCTATAGTCATTCATAGAGTAGTGGGATTCCAAAGTACCCACAGTATAGAGACTCAAGACTCCAAAATACCCACAGTATAGAGACTTAAGACTCCAAAATACCCTCAATATAGAGACTCAAGACTCCAAAATACCCACAGTATAGAGACTTAAGACTCCAAAATACCCTCAATATAGAGACTCAAGACTCCAAAATACCCACAGTATAGAGACTTGTGACTCCAAAATACCCACAGTATAAAGACTTAAGACTCCAAAACACCCACAGTATAGAGACTCAAGACTCCAAAATACCCACAGAAAAGAGACTCAAGACTCCAAAATACCCACAGAAAAGAGACTCAAGACTCCAAAATACCCACAGTATAGAGACTCAAGACTCCAAAATACCCACAGAAAAGAGACTCAAGACTCCAAAATACCCACAGTATAGAGACTTAAGACTCCAAAATACCCACAGTATAGAGACTTAAGACTCCAAAATACCCACAGTATAGAGACTTAAGACTCCAAAATACCCACAGTATAGAGACTTGTGACTCCAAAATACCCACAGTATAAAGACTTAAGACTCCAAAACACCCACAGTATAGAGACTTCAGACTCCAAAATACCCACAGTATAGAGACTCAAGACTCCAAAATACCCACAGAAAAGAGACTCAAGACTCCAAAATACCCACAGTATAGAGACTTAAGACTCCAAAATACCCACAGTATAGAGACTTAAGACTCCAAAATACCCACAGTATAGAGACTTGTGACTCCAAAATACCCACAGTATAAAGACTTAAGACTCCAAAACACCCACAGTATAGAGACTTCAGACTCCAAAATACCCACAGTATAGAGACTTAAAAACTCCAAACAAATTCCTCCGGCCATTGCAACCCACAAGAGAGATTCTCAGGTACAATATGAAACTTTTCACAACACAGGAAATCAAGTGTCCGCTGGGGTAACGGGCCATCTCACACAGACGGGAAACAACCGTGTGGTATTAAATGGAGGCGCGTCCGATTGGCTTCACGTGACAAAAAGTGTGTGTGTGTGTGTGTGTGTGTGTGTGTGTGTGTGTGCCACAAGTCTCTGCCCTGGGACCCCAGTGTGTGTGTGTGTGTGTGTGTGTGTGTATGTGGGTGCCACAAGTCTCTGCCCTGGGACCCCAGTGTGTGTGTGTGTGTGTGTGTGGGGGGGTGCCACAAGTCTCTGCCCTGGGACCCCAGTGTGTGTGTGTGTGTGTGTGTGTGTGTGTGTGTGTGTGTGTGTGTGTGTGTGTGTGGGTGCCACAAGTCTCTTCCTTGGGACCCCAGTGTGTGTGTGTGTTTGTGTGCGTGTGTGTGTGTGTGTGTGTGTGTGGGTGTGTGTGGGGGTGTGTGTGGGAGTGTGGGTGTGTGGGTGCCACAAGTCTCTGCCCTGGGACCCCACACTTACCAATGACCTGGAGATACGACTGGCCGGGGAGGATTTCAAACTTGTGTCAGCGACACACACAAAAAAAAAATTGAGGAAGTACACAGCCCAGTCAAATGGTAACAACCGAAAGATTCGAAGTGATTTAGACACACAGATGGAGTGGGTTAGGAGACATGGCAATTGGACTTCACTCTAGACAAAATGTAATGGAGACTAGCCATAGGAATATCAACTATAAATAATGATGATTTGGTAACCACTTCAACTTTAAAATATTCTGGAGTGAATATCAATCGAAATCTAAGATTGAGAATGTCCAGAGAAGTGTAATCAAGATCATACCTGGATGAAGTTAGTGCTATAACGAAAAGTCGAGTGATCTGACAACAGCTTTCTTCAAGTCCCCAAAATTACGAGAAACAAACAAACGAACAAACAAAGCCTTGCTGCATATAATAAAACTAACAGAATCCTACATTTCAGAGCTACGTACACAAACTGTAAAATGAAAAAAATACAACTGGCATTCACGACAACATCCTGATCACAATGTTCAGATGTCATCACTCAATTTCTCAATAGATGAAGAAAAAAAGCGACAGAATCCTCCAAAACGGAGCAACAAAACCAATTCCGTCCCCCCTCTCCTTTGAAATAAGTCTTACGACGAAAACCCTCCAATGCCTATATGTGAACCCATTCCTCAAATACACCAGACAACGAAGAGATGCAACGTTATCAGAGTGATATATATATATATATATATATATATATATATATATATATATATATATATATATATATATATATATACATATATATATCTTCATCATGCGCCAGTTCCTTCACATTTAGGCTACCAATTGAACGACTGGGAAGCAAATCGCATGAAATTACAAGAAGGAGGAGATGCGATGGCGACGCGAGCAAAACGCTTCTTTTTTTTTTTTTTTCAGCTGTAGACCTTTGGAATAAATTACCACCAGGGGCTGTCAATCTTCTCCCCCATCCTCTCCCTCCCTCCCTCTCTCTCCCTCTCTCCTCCAAACTTTTCTCCTCCTCCTCCTCCTCCTCCTCCTCCTCTCCACAACCCCCCACATCCCCCTTTCCATCCATTTTTCTCTCAGGGTAATTCATCTTATCAAACCATCCATCTCTCTCTCTCTCTCTCTCTCTCTCTCTCTCTCTCTCTCTCTCTCTCTCCCACTTGAGATCCTCTCCCTTCCTCCCTCCTTCCTTCCTCTCCCTCCCTCTCTCTCTCTCTCTCTCTCTCTCTCTCTCTCTCTCTCTCTCTCTCTCTCTCTCTCTCTCTCTCCCCACTTGAGATCCTCTCCTTCCTCCCTCCTTCCTTCCTCTCCCTCTCTCTCTCTCTCTCTCATCTCTCTCTTCTCTCTCTCTCTCTCTCTCTCTCTCCTCTCCACTTGAGATCCTCTCCCTTCCTCCCTCCTTCTTCCTCTCTCTCTCTCTCTCTCTCATCTCTCTCTCTCTCTATCCTCTCTCTCTCTCTCTCTCTCTCTCCCCACCTTTTCTCTCTCTCCCTCTCCCTCACACTCTCCCCATCCTCTCTCTCTCTCTCCCTCTCCCTCACACTACCCCCACCTTCTCTCTCTCCCTCTCCCTCACTCCCCACCTTCTCTCTCTCACTCTCTCCCTCTCCCTCACTCCACCCTCTCTCTCTCTCTCTCTCTCTCCTCATCTCTCTCTCTCTCTCTCTCTCTCCCTCACTCCCCCCACCTTCTCTCTCTCCCTCCCTCTCCCTCACTCCCCCCACCCTCTCTCTCTCTCTCTCTCTCTCTCTCTCTCTCCCTCTTCCTCACTCCCCCCACCCTCTCCTGATGTAAGATTTTCATCTCAAACACCAATTCCAACTCCAGGTTCCTCCCCCCCCCCCCAGCTCCTGCCTCCTTCTTCAAAAAAACCCCCTTCCACCTCCTCCCCCACCCCACTAGCCATTTTATATCAATATCCATTTACTCGATATGGACTTCTGCTGCCCAATGACTACGAAGTCTCCTATTTCTTTTTTTTAATGTATCTAAAAAGAAAAAGAAAAAAAAATCATAGTAAACCTAAGTGATTTTCAATAATAATTTCTTTTGGTAATTTTCCAAGTTTCTGGGCTTCAATTTGGCCACAAAAGAGGGAAGGTAAAATATATATATATATATATATATATATATATATATATATATATATATATATATATATATATATATATGAAATCCTTCCCTCTCGGTTTTTTTTCCCCAAAAGAAGGAACAGAGAAGGGGGCCAGGTGAGGATATATACCCTCAAAGGCCCAGTCCTCTGTTCTTAACGCTACCTCGCTAACGCGGGAAATGGCGAATAGTATGAAAGAAAAGAAAAGATATATATATATATATATATATATATATATATATATATATATATATATATATATATATATATATACCCAGGAATCTATTATGCAGGTTTCTAAAGGGAGGTAAGGGGGGGGGAGAGATAAGGGGAGGAAAGGGGGTTTTCTAACACCCCTCTTCCCCCCCCCCCTTGAAGTATCAGACCCCCTGGTGGAGGTTTCTGACACCTGCGGGACGATGGTCTCTGCTTGACCCTTTCGGTATTCGAAACCACTTGCTCTCTCTCTCTCTCTCTCTCTCTCTCTCTCTCTCTCTCTCTCTCTCTCTCTTCGGGAGGGTAGGGAGGGGGGAGTCTCTCTCTCTGTCTCTCTCTCTCTCTCTCTCTCTCTCTCTCTCTCTCTCTCTCTCTCTCTCTCTCTCTCTCTTCGGGAGGGGAGGGGGAAGTCTCTCTCTCTCTCTCTCTCTCTCTCTCTCTCTCTCTCTCTCTCTCTCTCTCTCTCTCTTCGGGAGGGGAGAACTCTCAACCTCTCTCTCTCTCTCTTCGGGAGGGGGGAACTCTCAACCTCTCTCTCTCTCTCTCTCTCTCTCTCTCTCTCTCTCTCTCTCTCTCTCTCTCTCTCTCTCTTCGGGAAGGGAGGGGGAAGTCTCTCTCTCTCTCTCTCTCCTTCTCTCTCTCTCTCTCTCTCTCTCTCTCTCTCTCTCTCTCTCTCTCTCTCCGGGAGGGGGGAACTCTCACCCTCTCTCTCTCTCTCTCTCTCTCTCTCTCTCTCTCTCTCTCTCTCTCTCTCTCTCTCTCTCTCTCTCTCCAACGGCGGGTTTATATTTCTTCATCTTTGCTCCGCTCTTTGACTAAGTTAGGCCAACTTGAGCAGGACTTTAAGATGCAAGACACGCCCAGTAATCGTGGCAAAGTTTTCTTCTTATTCTTTTTTTTTTCTTTTCTTTTTCCTTTCATGTGTATCCCCTGCAACTTAGCGAAGTTGTCTGGAATGCAATGACGACATTGGAATATATTCTCTCTCTCTCTCTCTCTCTCTCTCTCTCTCTCTCTCTCTCTCTCTCTCTCTCTCTCTCTCTCTCTTCTTTTCGAGTGGGGGGAGGGGAGGGGGACTCTCTCTCTCTCTCTCTCTCTCTCTCTCTCTCTCTCTCTCTCTCTCCCTTCGAGAGTATAGGGAGGGGGACTCTCTCTCTCTCTCTCTCTCTCTCTCTCTCTCTCTCTCTCTCTCTCTCTCTCTCTCTCTCTCTCTCTCTCCCCTCTCTCTCCCTTCGAGAGTATAGGGAGGGGGACTCTCTCTCTCCCTCTCTCTCTCTCTCTCTCTCTCTCTCTCTCTCTCTCTCTCTCACAGAACCAGGGTACGCTAGCCTGGCCTGTGGTGGCGGCTCTATCCTTTTTTTTTTCTCCCCCAAAAAAGCTAAGCCCAGTTTCCTTACTTTTTAATAAGACATCGCAATGTGGAATACTGATGCCGGAGGGGATTTCGCTACTACTACATTTTCCCGGACGAGTTAGGTAGGTAAGGAGTGAGGGAGAGAGGGAGGTATGTAGGTAGGTAGGTAAGTAGGTAGGGAGGGAGGGAGGGAGTTAGGTAGGTAGGTAGGGAGGGAGGGAGGGAGGGAGGGAGGGAGGGAGGGATGGAGGGAGGGAGGGAGGGAGGGAGATAGGGAGGTATGTATGTATGTATGTATGTAGGTAGGTAGGTAGGTAGGTAGGTAGGTAGGGAGGGAGGGACTGCGCTAAACAACCCCAGTACAACGTCTGACTACTAATGATTCGGCTCACGCATCACCTCGTCGTCGTCGTCGTCGTCAGACAACACACTGGGTCAAGATTGTCAACAAAAAAGGCCTAACGCTCTGGGGAAGCCCCCAGGCAACTGGTATGCGTTTACTGGAGATGCTGGAGATGTCTGAAGGTGTCTCCTGGTGTGAGATGCGTCTTTTTTGGGCTGGGCGAGAGAGAGAGACAGAACTCACGCTGCGCTTGCCTCTCCCACAACCGCCAGCCGACCCATAACCCCGTCGGAAAGGAGAGAAAAAAAACAACTACAACATTCTTCAGCGTTACAACACTATTCGTACAGCGTCACGTATCTTTAGATCAGGTATTCGCCGGTCATATTCCCTTCGTCAGTACCGAAGTTTCAGACGAAGTCCAGGGCGCGAGCGGAGGGAAGGGGACGAGAAGATGGAAGGACTGGCTGAAGCCCACCACCAACCGTGAGGTACACGAGGAGGTGGAGTGGCCCTCGTGTATGGCAGCGAGGGTGAGGAGCAGAGGGATTAATGCTAAGGGACATACAGCAGCTCAAAAGGGGGGGAAAGGGGACCAGCTGGGTAACACGCCAGCAACGACCAGAGATCCCAGGCAACACGCACCTGACGGAGGGAGCTGGGATGTAGGGGGAGCTGGGGCGCGGCCATGGGTGACACACGCCACAGTCTGTAGCACCTACACCGACGCGCACAGACCTGCTCGTCTGTGGCAGCCAGGAGTGGTCGTGGACATCACCAGGGTACACAGACCACAGTGTGCCTAGCAGCCAAGGGGGAACCTACACCGGGACACAGACCGCCACACAGACCAGCCAACGTGTGTGTATGTGGGTGTGTGTGTGTGTGTGTGTGTGTGTGTGTGTGTGTGTGTGTGTGTGTGTGTGTGTGTGTGTGGCAGTTAGTACGGACCCTACCAGAGGCACAGACCAGCAGCCAGTCTGTGGGCCGGTTAGGTTTACCTCCACCAGGAGCACAGACCCATCACACAGACGGGCCAGTGTGCGTGGCAACCAGAGGAGGGGGAGCGAGCGCCCCCCTCCTCCCCCAACGCCAAGGGACAGCCTAGTCCCACCCTCGACCACACATCAAACACACACACACTCCTAATGACCAGCGACTGCCTGGGAAAACGCCGAAGACAGACCACTGAAACAGAATTCCTAATGGAGGGTGGGAGAGGAGAGGAAGGCAGTGGAAGGGGAAGGGGAGGGTTGGAGAGAGGAGAGGAAGGCGGTGGAAGGGGAAGGGGAGGGTGGGAGAAGAGAGGAAGGCGATGGAAGGGGAAGGGGAGGGAGGGAGAGAGGAGAGGAAGGGGAGGGAGAGAGAGGAGAGACGAGAGGAAGGAAGAAGGGGACAATGAATAAGGAAGAGGAGAGGGGAAGAAGACAGGGTCAGAGAGAGAGAGAGAGAGAGAGAGAGAGAGAGAGAGAGAGAGAGAGAGAGAGAGAGAGAGAGAGAGAGAGTTTAAATGTAATCAGACAGATGAAAGGAGAAACAGAAGACAATATGGAAGATTTTCTTACTGAAAAAGGAAAACGGAGGCCAGATACAGAGGGCGTGATGGTGGTCCAGTATCATCCCAAGTGACTTTTAACTATACAGACGAAGGCCGGGTAGTAAACCATAGGGCGTCAACCTATATAGATGGGTTGTAGGGCTAGCCTACAGGACGAGAGGAAAGGATAGGCAGCGGGATGGATAGCAAGGTGGATGGTGGGAAGAGCTAGCAGGGAAGTCAAGGATGTATGAGAGGCCAGGGGTTCGATAGCCCGAGGTGGTTGGTGGGGCTTCCCTCCTTCTGGAGGGGCAAGGGAGGCTGGTGTGTGGAGGAGGAGGAGGAGGACAGCACAGCAACCTTCGTCAGGAGCGGGTACTCTCTCAACACCGGTCGCCAGACACCAGACAAAACCTCCGACTCCTGAGTGAAAGCTTATGTACGCAGCTCGCTCATGGCTAGCTGACCAGCAGTGTGGTAAGCCATACACTCTCGTTTTCTTGTTACTACCAGTACGTGTATCTACATTTTCTTTTCTTACTGAAGACCTCGTTTTGGACCATTAAGGTCTCCTGTTATCTGGTCATTCCCATGTACCTCAACAACATCAACCCTTGTTACCTCTAATGACCCATTCGTCCCCCTAACAAGTTCAAACAGTTTCAAACTACTGGGAACCTACTGGTTCTATAGTGTGTGCTAACATTATCAGCTTACCATTTTCCCTCACGTCCAGAGAAGAAATTATGTTTACCAAATGGCGTCCTAGCTTCGTCTCTTCGATGTATATCATCTGACTGTTACATTTCTCTCTTGTGTCTCCCCTGATGATGTGATTATTACACGAAAGTGCACTTGGGAACTTTTCGTCTTTCATTTTCCCCGTGGACTCATAGGAATATATATATATATATATATATATATATATATATATATATATATATATATATATATATATATATATATATATATATATAAGGTTACCGACCCAACCAAACACCATCTTCATAGGTTAACAACCCAACCACCACCTTCTTTCTAACCCAGTAAACCCACTTGAAAAGTTTACCGCACACTGCAGACAGAATCACCACCACCACCTCTGCCTTCCCTGGATTTCCAGCGGGCCACTTGAGAGCATGCCCGGACACTCTGCTCCTCCAGGTGTCCAGCAGACTCTCCTGGAATTCTCTGTCTTCATATGGGAGGACAGAAAGCAAACCTCTTATGAGAACGCTTCAATAAGAAGCCTGGGATCTGACTCATGTTATCCCATCCCACAACAGACGTACGTAAAGTAATTCCACTCTCCCTCCCTCCCTCCTCCAAAAAAAAGAGCAATCCTCCCACCTCAAAAAAAAAAGGGATTAACATCGCACGTCGATAAATTGTCTAATGAGAGTCATTCATATGAGGTTAATCAACTAACTGGTTTCAAGGCTGAGGAGGAGGAGGAGGAGGAGGAGGAGGAGGAGGAGGAGGAGGAGGAGGAGGATATCCTTGCCTCTCTCTCTCTCTCTCTCTCTCTCTCTCTCTCTCTCTCTCTCTCTCTCTCTCTCTCTCATTCAAGCTACCTACCTACCACAAGCAGCTGTGGGCTCTCCCCCACACACACTCGTACGTTATGATCATTGAGCACACTGCTGTACGACATCTGAGCACGACGGTACGACCCTAGATAGCACGACGGTACGACCCTTGAGCACGACGGTACGGCCCTAGATAGCACGACGGTACGACCCTTGAACACGACGGTACGACCCTTGATAGCACGACGGTATGACCCTTGAGCACGACGGTACGACCCTAGATAGCACGACGGTACGACCCTTGAGCACGACGGTACGATCCTTGAAACCGAAGGTATACGACCTCCTCCCCCCCACGACCCCGACCTTTGAGCACGACGGTACGACCCTAGATAGCACGACGGTACGACCCTTGAGCACGACGGTACGACCCTTGGGTGTGAGGGTGGGTGGAAGCGGTCCACGTTAACACACGAGTGTCAGGGGGGAGGAGGGCACAGGAGGGGAGAGACAGAGTCAACAAAACAAGAGAAAGAAAACACGGTTGGGAAGCGGTCCACCTACAAGTCATGGGGGGAAACACACACACACACACACACACACACACACACACACACACACAAAACCGAAAACGGGGTTATGGGTGTTCAACGGATGTCCAACGAAAATGGGGTTCCCGGTGTTAAGGGGATACCGAGCTAAATGTCATGGAAAACTAGGCTTCAAATTTGCTCCGAAAGCGAGTGAAAGGACGCAAGATACAGAAGCACGCAGGGGCGAGGCTGCTGAAACTATAGCGGAAGGCACGCAGGGGCAAGGCTGCTGAAACTATAGCGGAAGGCACGCAGGGGCGAGGCTGCTGAAACTATAGCGGAAGGAGAGGAAAAAAACACACACACAGAAAACGGGGCTTAGGGGACCTCCTGTTCGCAACAATTACCCAACGACGTAAACAAAAGCAGCTGACGTGTGAGACACTTGTTTTTCTGCGTGCGGTGCCTGGCTGGCTGGCTGGCCATACACCAGCCACCGCCCTTGGCTGGCTGGCTGGCTGGCCATACAGCAGCCACCGCCCTTGGCTGGCTGGCTGGCCATACAGCAGCCACCGCCCTTGGCTGGCTGGCTGGCTGGCCATACACCAGCCACCGCCCTTGGCTGGCTGGCTGGCTGGCCATACACCAGCCACCGCCCTTGGCTGGCTGGCTGGCTGGCCATACAGCAGCCACCGCCCTTGGCTGGCTGGCTGGCTGGCCATACAGCAGCCACCGCCTTTGGCTGGCTGGCTGGCTGGCCATACAACAGGATGAGGCTGGCTGGCCAAAGGACAAGCCACAAGACGAGGCTGGCTGGGTGGCTGGGGCTGGGTGGCTGGCCATACAGCAGCCACCGCCCTTGGCTGGCTGGCCATACAACAGGATGAGGCTGGCTGGCCACAGAACAAGCCACAAGAGGACGCTGGGTGGCTGGGAGGCTGGGTGGCATGGGTGGCTGGCTGGGAGGCTGGCTGGGAGGCTGGCTGGCTGGCTGAGCCTTGGCTGTATCTGCAGCAGTCATCAGACCAGCAGTGTTAACAGCTCCAGTTAATCAGGATGGACCGGGCCACAGGACAGTCAATAACCTGATTATCATAATTAGAGGCCACCACCAATATATGACACAGCAGCTGATGAAAACTAATTACCTCGCCCGCCAGCACTCTCTCTCTCTCTCTCTCTCTCTCTCTCTCTCTCTCTCTCTCTATATATATATATATATATATATATATATATATATATATATATATATTCCTATGAGTCCACGGGGAAAATGAAAGACGAAAAGTTCCCAAGTGCACTCTCGTGTAATAATCACATCATCAGGGGAGACACAAGAGAGGAATATAACAGTCAGTTGATATACAACGAAGAGACGAAGCTAGGACGCCATTTTCGTCTCTTCGATGTATATCAACTGACTTATATTCCTCTCTTGTGTCTTCCCTGATGATGTGATTATTACACGAAAGTGCACTTGGGAACTTTTCGTGTTTCATTTTCCCCGTGGACTCATAGGAATATCTTGATCACGCGCAAAATTGTGATCCTTTCCAATATATATATATATATATATATATATATATATTTTTTTTTTTTTTTTTTTTTTTTTTTATACTTTGTCGCTGTCTCCCGCGTTTGCGAGGTAGCGCAAGGAAACAGACGAAAGAAATGGCCCAACCCCCCCCCCCCCCCATACACATGTACATACACACGTCCACACACGCAAATATACATACCTACACAGCTTTCCATGGTTTACCCCAGACGCTTCACATGCCTTGATTCAATCCACTGACAGCACGTCAACCCCTGTATACCACATCGCTCCAATTCACTCTATTCCTTGCCCTCCTTTCACCCTCCTGCATGTTCAGGCCCCGATCACACAAAATCTTTTTCACTCCATCTTTCCACCTCCAATTTGGTCTCCCTCTTCTCCTCGTTCCCTCCACCTCCGACACATATATCCTCTTGGTCAATCTTTCCTCACTCATTCTCTCCATGTGCCCAAACCATTTCAAAACACCCTCTTCTGCTCTCTCAACCACGCTCTTTTTATTTCCACACATCTCTCTTACCCTTACGTTACTTACTCGATCAAACCACCTCACACCACACATTGTCCTCAAACATCTCATTTCCAGCACATCCATCCTCCTGCGCACAACTCTATCCATAGCCCACGCCTCGCAACCATACAACATTGTTGGAACCACTATTCCTTCAAACATATATATATATATATATATATATATATATATATATATATATATATATATATATATGGCATGTTGGGTCAATGGGTCGTCAAAGGAGCGAAGGTGGTGACTGAGTCTGGGCGAGTGTGTCAAAGGAGAGAGTTTAGTGTGTTTGCGTTTATCAGATTTAACAAGGTTGAGGAGCAGGTTAGCTACGATGCGAGTCTGAATGGAGGAGGAGGAGGAGGAGGAGGAGGTTACTATACCTTGGGAGTGGACGTCGTGGCGAATGGAATTCTAGAGAAATAAGAAGTACTGGCAAAGGTGTGGGGGAGTAGAAAGGAGGGGTTGGCGTGGGTGGGAGCAAGGGGGTTTTCGGGGGGGGGGGGTTGGAGATGTGAGGGGGGGGGCCAGATGATGAGGGGGAGTGTGGGGTGTCAGGTGACACAGGGTGTTGTGGGGTCTATTGTCCAGCAGGTGTTTACTGTCGTCTTTTGCTGTGGTGGGGGAAGGGTAAGGGGGGTGGGGGAGAGCAGTGGCTGGTGTGGGTGTGGGTGGAGAGGTATGTGTGGCCACCACTACCATCACTCGGCCGCTGCTGGCCCTCTGGCCAAGAAGTCGCTCTCGGCCAGCGGTATTACGGACCCACAAGTCTAGGCCAAACAGTGCAACGACCCTTACCCAGTCTGGGGCGCGCGCGTGAGGTGTATCCTGATTGGGTAGACGAGTAATTTAACGAAATATCACCCAGTGTTTTATGAGGGTGGCCGAGGTAAGGAGGAGGGAGGGGAGGGAAGGGGAAAAGGGTAGGGGGGAAGGGAGGGGAAAAGGGTGGGGGGGGAAGTAGTAGTAGTCAGGGAGAGTGGAGATTGGTGAGTAGGGGAAAGAGTGGGGGGGTGGGGGAAGGTGAGACACGACGGGGAAAGTAGGGAAGTACATGGGGAAGGCACTGGCGTAAAGGGGGGAATTCAGGAGGGGAAGTGAAGTGGGGGTGGGGGGGAAGGGAGGAGAGTCAGGGGAAGGGGGGAGAGAGAGAAGGGGAGGTGGATGAGAGACACGAGAGAGGAAAGAAGGGAAGTACATTGGGAAAGCACTGGCGTAGCCAGGGAGGGAGTTGGGGGGAGGACAGGGTGGCCATTATCCACCTCCCCCCACATCATCACGACTGTTTTCCCCCTGGTCAATCCCACTCTGTTATGTTTCCCCCTCGTCAATGCCTCTCTGTTATGACCTGACACATTTTGAACAGAGTTACAAAACCGTAATTACATTTACACGTATCATAAAATTTACCTTGAGTAAATAAATGGATCGTTTACTTCTACATTTATGCATATAAAACCGCATTTGTGTGTGTGTGTGTGTGTGTGTGTGTGTGTGTGTGTGTGTGTGTGTGATAAGTGTATGCCATTTTCTTCGGCCAGGAACCAATGGGAAGCGATTTCCTGGCTACATTCCATGTGAGGAAGCCAGATAACGAAGAACCAGATGGTCTATGACGAGGTTATCTAGTGGAAGATAACAGTCCGTATCCCATTTTCGTAATCTATGTAGATGGAGGTTGGGTCATACAGCAGAAGGCTCCTCCCCCACCCACCACTATAGATGGAGACAGGATAGTACAGCAGAAGGCTCCTCCCCCACCCACCACTATAGATGGAGACAGGATAGTACAGCAGAAGGCTCCTCCCCCACCCACCACTATAGATGGAGACAGGACAGTACAGCAGAAGACTCCTTCCCCACCCACCACTATAGATGGAGACAGGATAGTACAGCAGAAGACTCCTTCCCCACCCACCACTATAGATGGAGACAGGATAGTAAAGCAGGAGGCTCCTTCCCACTCACAATACTCCCCCTGGCACATCAGTCCGCAAGAAAATAAAAAAGAAGGAACACAATGCAGTATACAGAAGGTGTACTCACATGGAAATTCCATAGGAAAGGACGAATGGAAAACGCATTCTTATCCAATTTTCCTCCAAGCACTTGACAGAAAAAGTGACCCACCCACTAATGTGTAAATCAAACATTGGTTGAAATACATGAATCCTTTCCCATCTTCCTCGAATAGCCATATTCAACTGCATGTTTTGAAACAGTCGTATTGACAGACGACGAATATCACTCAGATATTTGGCCAAGCGGTGATCTACGTGTGCAGGTCGTCTATTTCATAGTGGCCTCTGTCTATTTCTCGTGCATCTCCTTCCCCTCATATAAGTTCAGACCTGAAGGTGGTCATGGTAGCCTACGTCTGAAGTGAAGAAACTGTTTAGTGTATTGAAGATTTTGTCATCTTAATCATATCATTCCGTATTTTGAAAACTTCTGGAAAATCTCGGAGTCTGAGGTATATATATATTTTTTTTTTGAAGAAGAAAATCGTACAGAGGTAGACGCCTGATGGGGAGTAGGGGTGAAGCTCATCTTCCCTCCCGAACTCCTGACTTTCCTCTCTCTCTCTCTCTCTCTCTCTCTCTCTCTCTCTCTCTCTCTCTCTCTCTCTCTCTCTCTCTCTCTCTCTCTCTCCCCTCTTCTCACACCTCCGGTATTAACTTAGGGCTGTGTGTTGGTTGGGAGATGCAGGCCTCCTGAACTTGGCCCAGCCTCGTGTGTGTGTGTCCAACTGCCACTAAACTTTCCTCCTAGATCGATGTTCACACTACCTACCCCACACTTCTGCTCTGGCCGAGGGAGAGTAGGTGGGTGGAGAGGTGTTCCTCCTCCTCCTCCTGCTGCTGCCGTCGGGCGCTCCTTGCCTTGCTCTTCCTTACCAACCCCAAGTAACTACTGCTCCTGCTCCGTTACCTCCTCCTGACGAAGATGGATGTGATGTCATCTGGTGGTGACCCCCGAGGAACAACGGCAGGCCAGGATGCTCCTGCCCCAGATGGCACCAGCAAGCAGGTCAGGTCAGGATGGTCCTGCCCCAGATGGCACCAGCAAGCAGGTCAGGTCAGGATGGTCCTGCCCCAGATGGCACCAGCAAGTAGGTCAGGCTAGGACGCTCCTGCCCCAAACCCTACTGAGGTCCTCCGTGCACCATCTCTGTTGCTCTCTCCCCCCTGAACCGTCTCTTATCAATTCTTTTAGTCCCTTTAGATGCAGAGACCAAACACGTACGACAATGTGGAATGCGAACAGGGAACAGCTCGCTAAACAATTCCTTATCTATATATATATACCTCAATCCACTTCTACTATTTGCCAGCAGACGTTTGTCTCCTTAACTCTTCTCCTAATGAGGGATTGCGACGACAGGAGAGGGTTGTAAATGCAAGAATCTTGCAAAGAGGGACGAGCATGCAGTCTGTAGGGGATGAGAAGGGGAGGCTTGAGAAGTGAGTCGGTTGTTCGCTGATGATGCAGCACTAATGGCAGATTCGAAAGAGAAACTGTAGAAGTTGGTGACTGAGTTTGGAGGAGAGTGTGACTGAAGGAAGTTGAGAGTGAATGTGAACAAAAGCAATGTTATTAGGTTTAACATGGTCAAGAAACAAGTTAGTTGGAGTTTGACTCACTTTGAATAGAGGAAAACTGCAGGAAGTGAAGAGGTTTAGATACCTGGGAGAAGACAAGGCAGCGAATGGTTGTGGATGAGGAGTCGTGGTTTCGGTGCATTAACAGAGGTAGAGAATGGATGCGAGCGAATGTGACCTTTCTTCGTTGGTTACTGGCGATACCCCGCCAACGCAAGAGACGATTGTGGAATATATATATATATATATATATATATATATATATATATATATATATATATATATATATATATATATATGCTGGCTCTATTGTTCTATTGAAAACCACAGCTCTAACCTCCACACTACGGAGGCCTGTGTGTGTGTGTGTGTGTGTGTGTGTGTGTGTGTGTGTGTGTGTGTGTGTGTGTGTGTGTGTGTGTGTGTGTGTGTGTGTGTGTGTGTCAGCTGTCCCCTACTCAAACCAGTCTCATAAACAACACAAAACATCAAGGAAGAAAACCCACCCAGGAAAAAAAACAAACCATTCATTCAGGATATTGAAAAAGGAAACACGACGGACGACACACCCCCGTAGGGTGGTGCTAGAGAGAGAGAGAGAGAGAGAGAGAGAGAGAGAGAGAGAGAGAGAGAGAGAGAGAGAGAGAGAGAGAGAGAGAGATCCGCGGCGAGCGAGTCTGCCTTCCGGATGAGCGATCACACACACACACACACACACGGCCACCCCGGGACTCTCTCAACTGCACCATCAGGAGTCCCTGCCAGTCACAGGGCCTTTCCCTCCATCCCTCCCTCCCTCCCTCCCTCGGCCATAGAGGGCTCCTCCCTCCAGCCCTCAGGTGTTGGGACAGGGTGGAGGGTGAGGGTAGGGTGTATCCACCTGCCCGCTTTTGGAAAGGCTGGATCCACCTTATTTCCCCCCCATCCCCCACTCCACCAGCAAGACACATACCCCCTTCCCCTACCACACCACCAGCAAGACACATACCCTCTCCTACCACACCACCAGACGACACTCCCCCCCCTCCCCTACCCCCTCCATCACCCCCCCTACCCCCCACATCATCAATGGCCTCTAGTCGACAATAAACCTCTACAACGAGGTCCATAACTCGTCACATTACCTCCTGACCAGTCATAACACACCAGGTAATGGCAGTGGGAGGGAGGCAGTGTGTGTGTGTGTGTGTGTGTGTGTGTGTGTGTGTGTGTGTGTGTGTGTGTGTGTGTCACCTCTGGACAGTGATGCCGTAGTGGCGACGTATTAACCTCATCCAATGTGTCATGTCGACCTTAGCTGCGTCGTGCGTCGGTGGCTCCCGCAACACAAGACCACGGGCTGGTCGTAAAACAACACTCTCCAGTGTTGTTACTGGGGATGACGTCATCATCGTTATCATTCCCCCCCCCCCCATTGCAACTCGTGCAGACGTGCCTCGTTACGAGCCTTCCGTCTCCCTGCAACACTACAGCCCTGAGCCTTCCGTCTCCCTGCAACACTACAGCCCTGAGCCTTCCGTCTCCCTGCAACACTACAGTCCTGAGCCTTCCCTCCCTGCAACACTACAGTCCTGAGCCTTCCGTCTCCCTGCAACACTACAGTCCTGAGCCTTCCCTCCCTGCAACACTACAGTCCTGAGCCTTCCGTCTCCCTGCAACACTACAGCCCTGAGCCTTCCGTCTCCCTCCAACACTACAGTCCTGAGCCTTCCCTCCCCCTGCAACACTACAGTCCTGAGCCTTCCGTCTCCCTGCAACACTACAGCCCTGAGCCTTCCCTCCCTGCAACACTACAGCCCTGAGCCTTCCGTCTCCCTGCAACACTACAGTCCTGAGCCTTCCCTCCCTGCAACACTACAGTCCTGAGCCTTCCCTCCCTGCAACACTACAGTCCAGAGCCTTCCCTCCCTGCAACACTACAGTCCTGAGTCTTCCGTCTCCCTGCAACACTACAGCCGTGAGCCTTCCGTCTCCCTGCAACACTACAGTCAACACATCTCAACACCCCAACACCATCAACTGTCGATGCAATAACTTAATTACGTCCTCACACTCCACTAAATATACATCTCCATCATACTTCCTCTAGAAACTCTGCCGACGTCCGCGAACGAGGAGAAAATCGAATGCCCTTCGAGTTCCATTGAGCGAGGAAGGTCACTCCGGGAGAGGTCAATGTGGGAGGGAAGGTCATTCCGGGAGAGGTCAATGTGGGAGGGAAGGTCACGGGGGAAAGAAGGCCCTTTAAAGGGGCATGAGGTCCATATGGGAGGGCAAGTGAGCGACGAAGCTGCAGCAACACGGTTCCAGGACTATACCACCTGTCCCACATGGATTCCAGACTAAATCCAGCAAGACTCCAGCCAGACCAACCCAGCCAGACTCCAGCCAGACCAGCCCAGCCAGACCAACCCTAGCTAGACTCCAGCAACACCAATCCAGCCAGACTCCAGCCAGACCAACCCCAGCCACACTCCAGCCAGACCAGCCCAGCCAGACTCCAGCCAGACCAACCCCAGCCACACTCCAGCCAGACCAGCCCAGCTAGACTCCAGCCAGACCAACCCCAGCCAGACTCCAGCCAGACCAACCCCAGCCAGACTCCAGCCAGACTAAACCCACAAGTTCCTTTGTCCTGCAACACTCACCCAATCCTTCTCAAATCCGTCAGCAACTTTACGTCAACCTTCCATTACGAGACGACAGCCCCAGCCAGCCAGCTCCCAGCCAGCCAGCCATCTTTCCGTTGTCAGGGACTGGAATAAGGCGCATCTAATTACTCCCATGTGCAGCTGCTTTCCAGCTCAGCTTTAATCCTTTAAAGCTGAAGACCTACGCATTTCCAAAACCCACCAACCTAACCCCTACCCATCCATCCCATCCCCCACACCCTTAATCTGCAGGGACTTGACCCGAGTGCCACTCCAGGCAAGTCTCTATCTATCATTCCAGTATTCTGTCTTTTCTTCACGGGGCGCGGGGGAGGGGGCGGGAAGCGCCCCCTGAAACTTTATGAACGTCCTCCATCAATTAGGAGAGTCGCCCCCCTCCCCTTCCCCTCCCACTATCCCACCATCCCCTCAGCATCCACTCCCCATACCCCTCACCCATCCCCCAAACCTCCACCCGGCATCCAGCTCGCAACTCATGTTGGCCTTTGGCTATGAATGACTTCTCCAATGGGATGAATTCCTCGTCTCTGCCCCGCGGGGCAGAGAGAGAGAGAGAGACTGACTGACTGACTCTCTCTCTCTCTCTCTCTCTCTCTCTCTCTCTCTGAACCTTCAACGGACTGTGTGACTCTGGAGCTGGCGGACTGCAATATTTTTTTCTTCTTCCTCATTCTTCGAGAGCTGCCCCCCCCCCCCCCCCCTCGCGCCGTTCTACTTTGCGAGGGAAGGTGAGGGAAGGTGAGGGAAGGTGGAGGAATATATGTTGGTTTACTTTTTAAACATTCCAGGCTTGGCGCTGGAGTCCAAACCTTTCCTTCTATAAAATGTTTTAGTGCCTGCGGTAACGCACTCTTATGTTTTTTTTGTTTTTTTTTGCAGTTATTTTTTTTTTCATATATGAATACTAACCATCAAGCTCAAAAAAAATGGAATATCCAATATTTTTTTCCAGGAGGAGGATGTGAGAGACTGCAGCTCCGAGAATCGGCTTCTGGAATGGAGTGTATACACTTGAAAGGGCGGGAGGAGGGACAGCAAGTCCAGGAATGATATGCGTGGTTCCAGGAGTGAGGTAACGGAGTGCAGTACACACGTTTCCATGAGTTAAAAGTTGTGAAGGAAAAGTGTACAGTTCCAGGAGTCAGGGCATGGAATGGAGTGTGCGGTTCACGGTCAGGTCCTGGAATGTATCCAGTTCCAGGAGTAAGGCCCTGGGCTGATATAGGTAGTTCCAGGATTCAGGTCCTGAAATGTACTGCGCAGTTCCATGGGTCATGCCTTATACTACACCGTTCCAATTCAGTCTACCCCGTGCACGCCTTTCACCTTCTTGCATGTTCAGGCCCCGATCGCTCAAAATCTTTTTCACTTCATCCTTCCATCTCCAATTTGGTCTCCCGCGTGTGACACGCATATCCTCTTTGTCAACCATTCCTCACTCACTCTCTCCATATGTCCAAACCATTTCAAGACACCCTCATCTGCTCTCTCAAGCACATTCTTTCTATTTCCACATATCTCTCTTACCCTTTCATTACTTACTCGGTCAAACCATCTCACACCACATATTGTCTTCAATCTCCAACACATCCACCTTCCTCCGTACAAATCAGTCTATTAGCCCATGCCCCGCAACCATATAATATCGTTTGTACTATCATTCTTTCATACAGCCATTTTCGCCCTCATAGATAAGGATCTTCCTTTCCCAACATTCTTCCACGCTCCCAGAACCTTCGCCCCCTTATCCACCATATGACTCAATTCCGTTTCCATATTATATATATATATATATATATATATATATATATATATATATATATATATATATATATATATGTGTGTGTGTGTGTGTGTGTGTGTGTGTGTGTGTGTGTGTGTGTGTGTGAGTGTGTATGTGTGTGTGTGTGTGTGTGTGTGTGTGTGTGTGTGTGTGTGTGTTGTGTGTGTGTTCCCGCACTTCCTCCAACTGGTACCATGGCGAGCGAAAGGTCACATTCCATTACGACTAGCAGACAGAGAACGTGTACAGCATCGCCAGGGATCTCCCTATGCCCACAGGTGGCCCATCTTACCTCGCTCCCGCGTATGGAGCGTAAGGGCTGCTGCTACAACAGGAGGAGGTCTATCCAAGGTGATCCTAGGGGTCATGGGAGCCACAGGGCACCTCTCCACATCCCGACCTCCATAGGTTCCCTGAGTGGGCCCAGTATCGAGGATTATGGAGTGAGTGAGAGATATAATGCTCCAGGACGAGTGAGAGGAGGATATAATGCTCCAGGACGGGTGAGAGGATGCTATAATGCTCCAGGACGGGTGAGAGAAGGCTATAATGCTCCAGGATGGGTGAGAGGAGGATATAATGCTCCAGGATGGGTGAGAGGAGGCTATAATGCTCCAGGACGGGTGAGAGGAGGCTATAATGCTCCTAGGACGAGTGAGAGGAGGCTATAATGCTCCACGATGGATGAGAGGAGGCTATAATGCTCCAGGACGGGTGAGAGGAGGCTATAATGCTCCAGGACGGGTGAGAGAAGGCTATAATGCTCCAGAATGGGTGAGAGGAGGCTATAATGCTCCAGGACGGGTGAGAGGAAGCTATAATGCTCCAGGATGGGTGAGAGAAGGCTATAATGCTCCAGAATGGGTGAGAAGAGGCTATAATGCTCCAGGATGGGTGAGAGGAGGATATAATGCTCTAGGACGGGTGAGAGGAGGCTATAATGCTCCAGGATGGGTGAGAGGAAGCTATAATGCTCCAGGATGGGTGAGAGGAAGCTATAATGCTCCAGGATGGGTGAGAGGAGGTTATAATGCTCCAGGATGGGTGAGAAGGCTATAATGCTCCAGGATGGGTGAGAGGAGGCTATAATGCTCCAGGATGGGTGAGAGGAAGCTATAATGCTCCAGGATGGGTGAGAGAAGGCTATAATGCTCCAGAATGGGTGAGAGGAAGCTATAATGCTCCAGGATGGTGAGAGGAGGCTATAATGCTCTAGGACGGGTGAGGGGAAACTATAATGCTCCAGGATGGGTGAGAGGAGGCTATAATGCTCCATGATGGGGGAGAGGAGGCTATAATGCTCCAGAATGGATGAGAGGAGGATATAATGCTCCAGGATGGGTGAGAGGAGGATATAAAGCTCCAGGACGGGTGAGAGGAGGCTATAATGCTCCAGGACGGGTGAGGGGGAGCTATAATGCTCCAGGACGGGGGAGGGGAAGCTATAATGCTCTAGGACGGGTGAGGGGAAGCTATAATGCTCCAGGACGGGTGAGGGGAAGCTATAATGCTCCAGGACGGGGGAGGAGAAGCTATAATGCTCCAGGACAGATGAGGGGAAGGCTAACATGCTCCAGGACAGATGAGGGGGAAGGCTATAATGCTCCAGGACGGGGGGTGGGGAAGCTATAATGCTCCAGGACGGGAAGGGGAGTGGTGAGGAGGTAGGAAGAGTAAACAGTAACATGCACCAAGGCCACTGCTGACCATGTCCAGCCAACACCATGTCCAGAAACAGCGTCACTCACTAGCCAGCTACACAAACCTGAGACACCAAGGCGGCAACAACAACAACAACAACAACAACAACAACATAATGGCTGCAGTGACTCAGGACAGTAAGAGCGACGTACGAACAACCCTAGCCTCGCACAAGTACAACCACACAACCCCACCACAAGAACAGCAAAACCACAAGGAAGACCACAAAACCCCACCACACGTATAACCACACAAACCCCACACCCACAGGTACAACCACACAACCCCAGCACAAGTACAACCACACAACCCCACCACAAGAACAACCAAACCACAAGTAAAACCACAAATTCCCACCACACGTATAACCACACAAACCCCACACCCACAGGTACAACCACACAACCCCCTCCAGCACAAGTACAACCACACAAACCCCACACCCACAGGTACAACCACACAACCCCAACACAAGTACAACTACACAACCCCAACACAAGTACAAACACACAACCACAAGTACAACCACACAACCCTCCCCCCAGACAAGCACAACCACAGAACAACCCCCCACCCCACCCAGCACCACAACCTCCAGTGCACCCTACAACCACCTCCCCAACACCCCCCACCTCCTCCTTGAGGCCATCAGAAGCAACACCTTCCATGCAATAATATTTCGAGACCGAATCAACCCACATTTCTCCTCATCCTTTTTTTCCTCCTCTTCCTCCTCCTCCTCCTCTTCTTCTTAAGCTGGCATTACCTGAGTCAGCTAAGCTCTAAATAATCCCTTCACTTACGCACGCACGCCGCATGACGGAGCGCTCGCCATCATGCACTGCTCAAAGTCATACATCTTGGCCGTCTAGTTTGGTGTCAGCCGAGGCAAAGCGGCCAGGCCCGCCCGCCCGCCCGCCCACCCGCCCGCCAGGTCCTCCGCCCGCCCACCCAGAGCTGTTGTTTTGTGGCCGAACGGAAGTCATATCCAGCACGCGAGTCCTACTGGATTTGCTGGGAAATCTAAACGTCCCCCGAGCCACAGAGGCGCGCCGCCAAGCCCGTCACTTGGCTATTCCAGAGATCGGCGTCACTTTCCAGGCCAGACAGACAGACGGACAGACGGACGGACAGACAGGAGTCCACCTGGAAAACGGTATCCGAGTGTTTAATGTTCCATGGAAATTTGCGCCCGCCACCTCACTGGAAACTGACATTCCAGGAAACTTGTGTCAGTTTAAGATAAAACTCCGACCTAGAAAACTCTCCGGCTGTTTAACGGAGGCAGCCACTTTACCGTGCCACACACTAGCGTCAGGTTAAACAAAACTCAGCCTGGAAAATTGCCCGCCTGTCAGACCCAAGAGCCAAGCGTCAAGGTTCTTGCTTTCCATTTTTTTTTCGGCCTCCAACTCTTCCAGTTCTTCCTTCCTGGACGCACCTGCTCTTTGGCTTAGCTGGGGATGAGGTCAGTTTCTCTTCCAGCTACTCAACGTTTGGTGTGAGGACTGGGGAGGTGATGGGCCTGGACTGCACTGCGCTGCGCTACCTTAATATCAAACATCCATCCATTCCAGGCGTTGCTCCAGGCAGATGCCAAACATCTCTGAACATCGGCTAACATCCGAGGTTGACCCCGAAACATCTACAGCTAATTCCCATCAAAAACATCCCCAGGAGGTTGACCCCGAAACATCTATAGCTAACTCCCCATCAAACATCCCATAGGCTGGCCTCTGGCGTCTATACAACCCTTCCTGCAGAATAGCGGAAACCATGGGCAAGTCCCCCAGCACGTATCATAACCCCCCATCCCTCTCTCTCTCTCCCAGCAGACCAGGGAACACACTACTCCCTCCTCCTTTCCCCCTGACTGACCCCATCCCACCAGCACGCCAGGGGGTCGGGGAACTGGCCTCGCTGGATCAAGTCATTCCGGCAGCACCTAAGCCACAAACGAATGGCAGGGTCGTGACCTTTCCCTCCTCCTCCTCCTCCTCCTCCTCCCTGGCTGGGTCATGACTCCCCTGGGAGTGCTGAGGCTCACGGTATTGCCGGGAGTCTACGCGCCACACCCACCAGTACACCTGGGAGTCTACACACACGAAACTACACAAGTTTACGTGCCTTAGGGTACACTTCTGTTAGTTTACCCTCCACCTCTTGAGTTTCCTTCCCCCCCCCCCCCACCGCATGACGTAGTCTACGCATCCGCGTATAGCAGGAGTGTACACATATGTACACACGAGTCTACACGAGGGAGTCTCCTATCACATCTGGGAGCTTTGACACACGATGGTCTACGAGTGCGAGCCTCCACGCGGGAACCAACATGTCCTCGAGCCTTTATGCCAGAGTGTAGACGTGAGAGAGAGAGAGAGAGAGAGAGAGAGAGAGAGAGAGAGAGAGAGAGAGAGAGAGAGAGTAGTAGTAGTAGTAGTAGTAGTAGTAGTAGTAGTACTAGCACAACCCTGATACAGGCTACTACACCTGCTCGTCGCCACTACCCCACAACCTCAGCTGGTCGTGGCCCGACACCCACACCCCCCTACAACCACCAGGGCTCCCCCCCCCCCACCTCCCTTGCTCCAACGACCATGGTCCTGTTTGCTGTGGGTGGGGTCCGTCCATCGCACCACCGCCCACCATCACCACCACCACAGTCCCCCACAAGTCCGTGGTTGTGGTAGAGATAGAGAGAGAGAGATAAAGTCACCACCACACCACACCACACCACAGAACCAGACATGTGTGTGTGAGGGTTGTAGTCTCCCCACCTCCGCCCAACACTGTCCACCACGACAATACACACCACGACTTTACAGCCCATTTCTCTCCTACCGCTGGACAAATTTCCAATAAGCCAAAAAAACACTGACTTCCCAAATATGCGTCATTGTACGAAACGTGAAAACCCAGACGAGACATGTGTTATCCTCTTCGCGTAAAAAAAATGGTTTCATATACACTCGACCTAACTCGACCTCCCACGTTAGCTTACCCCAGGATACGAGATCTATCATAAGCATCTATGCCAATTTTTTCGTCCTCCTCTGGAAAATAAAGGACTGTGGCGTTGACTCGACCCTTTCCTACGACCCCTTGACCCCTTACCCCATTCTTTGACCCCCCCCCCCACAACCCTAACCCATTCCTCTCCGTCCGCGGTGGTGGTCTTACAGACCTGCTTCAAGATTTAGTTTTAAGCTCCCCCTTTTTTTTTTCTCTCTCTCCCCCTAGTCAGGGGAAGAGGGATTAACCCCTTCCTCCAGGCGAAGGCGTGACCTTAATCCTTCTCTGGAGGTGGGGATCTCAAGGACTCTCCCGGAGTCGGCACTAACCTCTGTCCTCTGATGACCTTCCACCTCCTCACCTCCTCCTCTGCAGCACTGGACACACTCCTCTGATGACCCTCCTCCTCCACCTCCTCCTCTGCAGCACTGGACACACTCCCTGCATCACACATCATACCTGCAAGGAAGAAAAATACGAGGTGAGACATCAATGAGGCCTAGTGGCACTGACAGGTACCACCAGGTAAGCCCCCCGTGGTACTGGTAGGTACCATCAGGTAAGTCCCCCGTGGCACTGGCAGGTACCATCAGGCAAGCCCCCCTCCCTCCCCCGTGGCACTGGTAGGGACAAGAAGAGACAACCAGAGTCCCTGGCAGCTGTGTGGACAGCAAAAAACACGTCTCTCTACACACAACAGAAAACGGTAAAATAAGACGAAATAAAACAGGTCACATCATACGCAAAGACACGCACGCACGTGTGTGTGTGTGTGTGTGTGTGTGTGTGTGTGTGTGTGTGTCATGCAGCACTCACCTCGAGTGGCCACGGCCGATCGATACATCGAGTGCCATGCATTAAATTTGCAGATTCGTGGAGGAGGACACATGGCTCGCAACCCCACCTCCTCCTCCACCTCCTCCTCCTCCTCCAGTGACACGAATAACAGCAGTTGGTCGACCACTGCCGCATGATAGGGCCCACAGCCAGCCAGCCAGCCAGCAGAGCTTCTGAGAAACAGAGAGAAAAAAATGATTCAACATCGACCTGCGTGCGTGCGTGCGTCTGACTGGCTGGCTGGCGGACTGACTGACTAGGCCAGGGTTGGCTGAAGGATGACCTCAGGGTTGGCTGAAGGATGACTTCACTCAGGGTTGGCTGAAGGATGACCTCAGGGTTGGCTGAAGGATGACCTCACTCAGGATTGGCTGAAGGATGACCTCAGGGTTGGCTGAAGGATGACCTCAGGGTTGGCTGAAGGATGACCTCAGGGTTGGCTGAAGGATGACTTCACTCAGGGTTGGCTGAAGGATGACCTCAGGGTTGGCTGAAGGATGACCTCAGGGTTGGCTGAAGGATGACCTCAGGGTTGGCTGAAGGATGACCTCAGGGTTGGCTGAAGGATGACTTCACTCAGGGTTGGTGGAAGGATGACCTCACTCAGGGTTGGCTGAAGGATGACCTCACCTGACCCCATCCATTTCGTGACAAGAGCTGGTCGTCCCACCCTCCTGTGTCAATGTACTGTACCCACTGTAATGTACTGTACTCTACCGTACCCACTGTACTGTACTGTACCCACTGAATTGTATTGTACTCTACCGTACTCACTGTACTGTACTGTACCCACTGTATTGTAATGTACTCTGCCGTACCCAATGTACTGTACTGTACCCACTGAATTGTACTGTACTCTATCGTACCCACTGTACTGTACTGTACCCACTGTATTGTACTGTACCGTACTCGCTGTACTGCACTGTACCAACTGTACTGTACTGTACCCACTGTATTGTACTGTACTATAACGTAACCATTGTACTGTACTGTACTCTACCCTACCCAGTGTACTGTACAGTACCCACTGGACTGTACTGTTCCCACTGTACTGCACAGTACTCATTGTACTGTACTGTACCCTATCGTACCCAGTGTACTGTACTGTATCCACTGTACTGTACTGTACCCACTGTACTGTACTGAACTCTACCGTACCCACTGTACCCACTGTACTGTACCCATTGTACTGCACAGTACTCATTGTACTGTACTGGACCCTGCCGTACCCAGTGTACTGTACTGTAACCACTGTACTGTACTGTACCCACTGTACTGCACAGTACTCATTGTACTGTACTGGACCCTGCCGTACCCAGTGTACTGTACTGTATCCACTGTACTGTACTGTACCCATTGTACTGTACTGAACTCTACTGTACCCACTGCACTGTACTATACCCACTGTACTGCACAGTACTCATTGTACTGTACTGTACCCACTGTATTGTACTGTACCCAAGCAATCACAGATATATAAATTCTCTCTGTATTTCTTAATGAAGTCTTTAGATCAAATCAAGGGTTTATGTCCAGCGAATCTAACAGTTCTTCAGTTATCATTATAATAAATGGTTCTTAAAAATTAACCCCCTAAATTATCACCTTTATCACGCCCCAAGCAAAGGAAATCTCGCGTGCAAGGAAAAATGAGTGAAAGAAAAAAGAATGAAATCAATCAGGTGTTGGTAGACTTCACCCATGAAGGCAGAGGTCCTAGAATGGATGAATGAAAGCCGCCCAAGTGAGGATTTCCACACCCCCACCAGCTCTCCGAGGGAGAAGGGAGGGTTATGACAACGGTCAATCCTCGTGTGGCTGCTCCTCACACAGAAACTATAGGAAGCAGCAAAATTGGTCTAAGTCCCCTCAGAGGGGTACGCTCCCTCTTAACACCTTAGGGGCCCTGGGGGGGACACACATATAGAGAATAGAGATACACACTGTATCACACCTTCACAAACGCCCTGGTTGGACCACATTCAAAACACGATTTCGGCTCAGTTCGCGTCACTTAAAACTTTAGGAAAGGATAGAAAAATTATATATATATATATATATATATATATATATATATATATATATATATATATATATATATATATATATATATATATATATCATTCTCTCTCTCTCTCTCTCTCTCTCTCTCTCTCTCTCTCTCTCTCTCTCTCTCTCTCTCTCTCTCAAGAAAACGAAAAATGCAGCCCCCCCCCACACACACACCACCTCCCCCTTCCTAAAGACATTTAATAATTTGAAAACACTAAATTATTTCGGGTCGTTTTCTCCTCGTCAAGTTGGAGGTTAAAAAAAAATAATTTGACCACAAATTACGAGTATGAAGTTAAAGAGGAAGGGAGAGGCGACATGACCGCCAGCTGGCTTACACGACCCTGGCATAAACTACCACCTGATACTCTCACAGCCAAGATTCGCAATACATTTAGATCAGGGTTACACAAATTACTTTAATAACATAATAGAATATAATATAATATCTAATACAATGTAATATGATAATATAATACAATATAATATATGATACAATATAATATAACATAATAACAATATAATATAATACAACACAACAATATAATATACCATAATATAATGTGATATAATATAATATATCAGTATAATACAATACGGTATACTGTATAAAATATAAATTGCATGTATTTCATCTTTTTTTTTCTTTACAGAATAGAGGCTAAAATCCCTTACAAAAGTATGTGGTGACTGTAATTACGTCTGACCCGCGTTTTCTATTCGTCCTTTCCTATGTAATTTCCTCGTTAGTACACTCTCTGCATCACATGGTGTTGATGACCATCTGACTGTCAGCTGATGTGCAGGGGGAGTGGTGGGTGGGGAGGAGCCTTCTGTATTACTATCTTATACAGTGGGTACAGTAAACAGTACAGTGGGTACAGTACATAGACAGAGGAGGGCGACAGGTGGGCCCGAGTGGAGGGGCCCACAGAGTCCCCATCCCATCAGATGGGGGGGGGGGGGAGAGATAAAGGTCTAAGATACATCAATACATGATACAGAGTCACAGCATACCGAGTGATGATGACTGTAACGCAGGTAACAATATGTGGGTGATACAAAGCAAGATCAAAACATGTCGTACATATACAGAACATCTTGTTAACAGTCGAATTACCGTGTCTACACAAGCAAATTATATATGCACTCAGGTTTGTATTTGGGACAGGATACAGTGTGGCGTACAGTCGTTAACTTGTTAACACTGACAGCAGTATGAGAGGTCAAAGGTACATACATTACATGTTGGTCACATAGTTACAGAATCTACTGGCACTGAGGTATGTGGTTTACATTGCCAGTAATACAGAGAAGGACAAGAAGATACGTACATTACACACTGGACACTGTAGTTACAGCACCGTGTTTGTACCGGGCAGGGAGGGGTTACAGCAGGTGGTTACATGATAATAACTCATGGCAGGACGAACTTCTTTCCGTGTCTAAACTAATGAATCCCACTTGAATCACGACACCAATTTTTGTTTCTAATCCCCACCATGGACGTCTCTCTCTCTCTCTCTCTCTCTCTCTCTCTCTCTCTCTCTCTCTCTCTCTCTCTCTCTCTCTCTCTCTCAGTAAACACAGTATTATCTCCAGACGTGTCACCAATGGGCTGGCGAGATACGAGGAGACCAGCCCAGCTGGCATGCCTGGAGACCAGACAGGTTCTTGACCACTTGTTGACTGGCGACACGACACCATCACCACCTCCTCCCTGCCACGACACCCGGGCGTACGACAACCTCCCTCCCCCTGGGGTGGGAAGTAGCGTCAGGAGGGGAGGCCAGGGGTGCTTACGACACCCCCTGGGGGAAGTAGCGTCAGGAGGGGAGGCCAGGGGGTGCTTATGACCCCCCTGGGGTAAGCAGCGTCAGGAGGGGAGGCCAGGGGGGAGAATCGTGCCAAAGTGGAGTGTGCCGTGGGGAGTAATGGCAAGTGCGACGGCGTTAGAAGGGAGTGTCTCGCTCTCCAGCTGCCTCTCCCACACTCGCCCACCACCTCCTCTCCCACACTCGCCCACCACCTCCTCTCCCACACTCGCCCACCACCTCCTCTCCCACACTCGCCCACCACCTCCTCTCCCACACTCGCCCACCACCTCCTCTCTCCTACTCGCGTATCACCTTCTCTCCCACACTCGCCTACCACCTCCTCTCCCACACTCACCTGCGTCCCCCCTTTCCTCCTCGTGGCTTGCCCCTCCGCTCTCTCCCTCTCGCACTCCCCCTACCACCTCTCCCACTCACCTGCTTCCCCTCCCACGCTCCCGCTGCGCCCCTCACCACCCTTCCCGCTGTGTAATGAAAGTGGTAACAATGGTAACATGATAGAGGGAGGTGCAGGATATCTGGTCGTGGTCCTCAACCTCCACTAGCTGGTATTGAAGCGAGGTGGTTACCACCCTACGGCTCTCCCACATTCTTAATGAGGGCCGAGAGCGGCCCAGCCACACGCACTCTTCCCACCCATCCGCCTCCCCCTCCACACACTGAACGCGAGGGCCCAGATCGGCCCACACACTCGAACTCTTCCCTTCACATATTTAAGGTGAGGGCCAAGAGCGCCCCAGACACACGCACTCTCCCCTCCTCACGCTCTAAACATGAGGGGACCAAGAACAGCGCAAACAACACGCACTTTCTCCCCTTCCACTCACACTCTAAACATGAGGGCCAAGAACGGCCCAGACACACACGCACTCTCTCCCTCACACACTCAACATGGGGACCAAGAAGGGCCCAGACAGACGCACCCTCCCCTCCACACACACACACACACACACACACACACACACACACTGAACATCCTATTTAGACAACTTCCCTCCACTGTACATGAACAACAACAACAGAGTGAAGGCTCATTAGCAGCTCAGATAATGACTCAATCACCCACTTACCTCCCCCAGGACACCTACCTGTTCTCCTGTAATTCCAGGGGATAATTAGCTAAATGACCTCACGGAACCGTGGGTTATACAGCAGAAGTTCCAGCCTGACGAAATACTCCAGCACCGAGACGAACGTCGGCTTTAGAAAATGGAGCCATTGTGACCCAAAGGGCCAACAACCATCTCCCTCCCTCCCTGCCCGTGGAGCAGCAACATTGTCCCCCGCTGCCCGTAACGCGGGTTGTGTTATGATTATGTTGGTGTTGTGTTGAGGCGGACGACGGGGGATGCACTACCAAACCCCACCATCACCCTCCTCCCCCTTTCTCCTCTCTTCCTTCCTCCTCTCCTCTCCTCTCCCTCCCACTTTTCCCCCCTGGGCTCCATTGCACCGACGGGAAGCCCTGTGAATGCCAAGTCGGCGATCTTCACTTGTTTGGCAGGAGAGCTACGACTACCTCCCTCTCTACTGCCTCCTCCTACCTCCTACCTCCTTGTCTTTCTCTCCCTCCCTCTCCGTGTTGCAGAGGTCCCCGTGTTTACGATGTCTGATAACCTTGGCCCGAGGAGAGGAGACTCGAGCGCTGTGAGGCTTTCACCCTCCGCCCCCCAAGACCCGTTTAATGACCTGAGACCTCGGGGGATGTACTGATGGAGGGAAAGCGACTGCAGGCAGAGCTACTGGGTGGGTTCGCCAGACACTGGTGGTGGTGATGACTTTACACCCCCCTGACAGGGTCATGGCTCCCTGGGTCGGCTTGCTCCGCCAAGGGAGGGATGGATGACTCCGTGGCTTCAATTGTCGAACCTTTGGTGCGTGCGTCTGCAAACAGGGACATCCATACGAAGTCTCGCAAGAATATAAACAAAAGATTGCAAGAGTTATGGGGAACCGTATACGTCATAATTTCATTCTCTACACGAACTCCTGAATGAATGACGCCACCAGGAACCACTGAGCAGCAAAAGGAATCATCACGTCCTTTGGGGGCAACCATGCATACACTTGGGGAGTATACAAGGAGGGACCTCTACCACCTCCTCCTGCTGCTTCTGCTGTAGTGAACCTGAGGCGTGGTGTGAACCCCTCCTCCTCCTCCAGGCAAAGATACTATTCCATGAGCTCCCCGTCTCTTTGTGTCCGTGTGTCGTATTCCCTCAAAGCCTTGGCATTAACCGCTCATCACCAATGTCGTCGCTCTTTCAGACCATCACGGCAACACTGTCAGGTTTCTCCTTTTTTTTTTTCCAATGTAATGCGCTCTCTGTATACCCTTCATTCTTCGATTTACACACGAAAAGTATTCAAAGAAAACGGTAGGAATTCTTAGCCTGTTATTTCCTCCACGGTGCGTTTTCTTCTCTGAGCCACAACGGCCAGAGAATGCGCCCCTTGAGAGACCACAACCTTCTCGTAGCTGGCCTCGTGTCTCGCCGGCCTCGGTGTCTCGCAAAACACACCTCTCTCAATAAATCATCAAGGTTACCCGTGTAGCCCTCCAGCCCCCGAGGGATCTGGGGGTCAACAATTCCTTCGCATCACAGTTTTGTTCATGATCCCGGCGCGTAACCCCCTGGGGTCGTGTCCGTCAAAGGGCGGCGCTGAACGTCCGTCAATCTTTGTGTGGGTAATTTACACCAGCTGTGAGGGAAGAGAGAGAGAGAGAGAGAGAGAGAGAGAGAGAGAGAGAGAGAGAGAGAGAGAGAGAGAGGGGGTGGGAAGAGCCACTCACACCCACTCATGACTTCCAGAGGGGCGGTCGCGCATCGGAGCGTCATGTGTGTCGCAAACGGTGCAACAGAATTAAATGTTTCGGTCGACCAGAGCGTCTCTCTCTCTCTCTCTCTCTCTCTCTCTCTCTCTCTCTCTCTCTCTCTCTCTCTCTCTCTCTCTCTACCCCAGCCAGCCAGCCAGCGTCCTCTGCGTCTGAAACGCTTGAGGGAGAATCGGACCAATTCTCCTCCACAACTGTTCCCTGATGATATCTATCTGTATCTCCTCCTGATGCATTTTGGGTTGGAGGGAGGGAGGGAGAGAGACGTGTATCACTTCCTCCGCCTTGGACTTCGTCAGGTGTACTGGAAGGAAAAATAGTGGTCTGGCGAGGGAGGGAGGGAGGGCAGAGGGCCGGCTGGAAGCGCCATCCCCCCTCCCTTCTCCTCCATTCTCGCCATTCCAGACCACCAGACCCAGCCACTCGTTTCTGTAATCCGCTCGTACAGGATAAATATACGTCAAAACAATTCAGAGAAACCACAAATCCCGGTTGAACGCGCAGCTAAGCGCCTTATTCAAAGCTTGGTATATATATATATATATATATATATATATATATATATATATATATATATATATATATATATATCAGAAATATTCCTAGGCGTCCCAAACCCCTAGCAAGTATTTTGGTGGCTCCTTCCTCGTCCCAGGGCGCGCCTGCTTGATCTTCTTGCACTGTGGATAAACATGGAATTACCATCCCGATTTCCAAGCACACTGACACCTCCTCCATGAACAGCGGATGAGTCTGGCGACCCAAATCAACTATGAGGGTCAGTGGCACTCCGCCTCCCACTCCTGTATGTGAGGGTCAGTGGCACTCCGCCTCCCACTCCTGCATGTGAGGGTCAGTGGCACTCCGCCTCCCACTCCTGTATGTGAGGGTCAGTGGCACGCCGCCTCCCACTCCCCCCCCCCCCCCCCCCCCCCCCCCCCCCCCCCCCCCCCCCCCCCCCCCCCCCCCCCCCCCCCCCCCCCCCCCCCCCCGACACTCCTCCATGAACAGCGATGAGTCTGGCGACCCAATCACTATGAGGGTCAGTGGCACTCCGCCTCCCACTCCTGCATGTGAGGGTCAGTGGCACTCCGCCTCCCACTCCTGTATGTGAGGGTCAGTGGCACTCCACCTCCCACTCCTGCATGTGAGGGTCAGTGGCACGCCGCCCGCTCCCTCTGACTAGGGCACATGAGGAGGAGGAGGAGGATGACGGAGGAGGAGGAGGAAGGATGGCAGGTGGCAGAGATACGGAGAAGCAGGAGGAGACGAACCATGAGTTCAGTACCTACGCCACCTGGAGGTACATGGCGTGGTGCAGACAGCACATGACCTGGTGGTACATGGCGAGGTTATCTGCTGTAGACTAGGCTATGTTAACATATGATACCTGGACCACACGACCCCTGGACCACACGACCCCTGGACCACACGACCGCTGGACCACACGACCCCTGGGCCACACGACCGCTGGACCACACGACCCCTGGACCACACGACCCTTGGACCACACGACCGCTGGGCCACACGATACTTGGCCCACACGACCGCTGGACCACACGACCCCTGGGCCACACGACCACAGGACCATACGACCCCTGGACCACACGACCGCTGGACCACAAGACCCCTGGGCCACACGACCACAGGACCACACGACCCCTGGCCCACACGACCGCTGGACCACAAGACCCCTGGGCCACACGACCACAGGACCACACGACCCCTGGACCACACGACCGCTGGACCACACGACCCCTGGCTCACACGACCGCTGGACCACACGACCCCTGGCCCACACGACCGCTGGACCACAAGACCCCTGGGCCACACGACCACAGGACCACACGACCCCTGGCCCACACGACCGCTGGACCACACACGACCCCTGGGCCACACGACCGCTGGACCACACGACCTTTGGACCACACGACTCCTGGGCCACACGACCACAGGACCACACGACCCCTGGCCCACACGACCGCTGGACCACAAGACCCCTGGGCCACACGACCACAGGACCACACGACCCCTGGACCACACGACCGCTGGGCCACACGACCACAGGACCACACGACCCCTGGACCACACGACCGCTGGGCCACACGACCGCTGGGCCACACGACCCCTGCCTGACTCAACAGGCTAATTGACGACAAGATGGCCCGGGCGAGGCACTGTCTTCAGGGGCCTCTAGGGCCACGATATGGTCACGGGTCTGGTGTGGCCCCGTCCTCGTGGGGGGGCCATGCATTACTGTGGCAAAGGTTCAGGCGCAGTTCTTGTGGCCATGGATCTGGTGTGGCCAGGACTGCAGTGTGGCCAAGGCATTGGTTTGGCCAAGGCTCTAGTGCGACCAAAGGCCCTGGTGTGGCCAGGGCTCTGGTATGGCCAGTGCTCTAGTGTGGCCAAGGCTCTGGTGTGACCAAAGGCTCCGGTGTGGCCAGGACCCAGGTGTGGCCAGGACCCAGGTGTGGCCAGGGCTCTGGTGTGGCCAGAGCTCTGGTCTGGCACAAAGTCAATGAAAATATTCACTGGTGTAATTCTCAAACAACCGTTCTCTCACAACCTAAAAAAAAAAAAAAGAAAAAAGGGAAACGAAAAAACTTTCTCTCAAAGAAAAACTCTACAAACAGATAGATAATGAGCTTGAAGAGAACACTGGCTCCCTGCAAACTTAAACACAAGTCTGGGGCACGAGAGAGAGAGAGAGAGAGAGAGAGAGAGAGAGAGAGAGAGAGAGAGAGAGAGAGAGAGAGAGAGAATACAAATTCGACTCTCTCTCTCTCTCTACTACTACTACTACTACTACAAGACCTAGAGAGAGAGAGAGAGAGAGAGAGAGAGAGAGAATACAAAATCGACTCTCTTTCTCTCTACTACTACTACTACAACTCCTGGAGAGAGAGAGAGAGAGAGAGAGAGAGAGAGAGAGAGAGAGAGAGAGAGAGAATACAAATTCGACTCTCTCTCTCTCTACTACTACTACTACTACTACTACTACTACTACAAGACCTAGAGAGAGAGAGAGAGAGAGAGAGAGAGAGAGAGAGAGAGAGAGACAGAGAGAGAGAGAGAGAGAGAGAGAGAGAGAGAATACAAATTCGACTCTCTCTCTCTCTACTACTACTACTACTACTACTACTACAAGACCTAGAGAGAGAGAGAGAGAGAGAGAGAGAGAGAGAGAGAGAGAGAGAGAGAGAGAGAGAGAGAGAGACAGACAGACAGAGAGAGAGAGAGAGAGAGAGAGAGAGAGAGAGAGAATACAAAATCGACTCTCTCTCTCTCTACTACTACTACTACAACTCCTGGGGAGAGAGAGAGAGAGAGAGAGAGAGAGAGAGAGAGAGAGAGAGAGAGAATACAAAATCGACTCTCTTTCTCTCTACTACTACTACTACAACTCCTGGAGAGAGAGAGAGAGAGAGAGAGAGAGAGAGAGAGAGAGAGAGAGAGAGAGAGAGAATACAAAATCGACTCTCTCTCTCTCTACTACTACTACTACAACTCCTAGAGAGAGAGAGAGAGAGAGAGAGAGAGAGAGAGAGAGAGAGAGAGAGAGAGAGAGAGAGAGCGTTCGGTCTCGAGCTCGACTTACTTAGGGGGCGTCCTAGACAACGAGGGGTTGAGTGGGGCGGCGGGGATGGAGTGGGGAGTGTGTGTCAGCACCTGTGGTGGGGGATGGTCCCACACCACGTCTCCAGCCCCTTGTACACGAACCCCCTGGCCACTTGTGTCTTCCTCATCCACAGGTAAGGGTCGGCCCTGGCCACCCCCTCCATCCCGCGCCCTCCCCCTACAGCCATATTCCCCAGCTCAACCCACCCCGCCTCTCTCCCCCACCCACCCACAACTATTTCAATGAACTAATTTGCATCTTCATATCTTTTTCTTTCATTCCCGCGCCGCCATATATATATTTTTTCCTAAATGGGTAAGGAAAACGCGTGGTTCTCTTTCCCTTTTCCATTCTTGTTCGTGTTGCTCCGTGCCACCCATCTCTGGGGGAAGGAGGGGAGGAGGGAGTGGAGAGGGGGATATTGGGGGAGGATTTCAGGGTTATGGGGGGGTGGGGGGGTTGGTGGTCACCTCTTAACAAGGATCCTACGTCACGCAGGATCTGTTGGGGGTGAAGGGGGTGGGAGTGGTTCTAAGGGGGGGGTTTCTAAGGGGGGTTCCTAAAGGGGGGGTGTGTCCTAAAGGGGGGGGGTGGGTGGCGCTGGGGTGATGTGGTATTTCCTACGCAAATCCTGCGTCACAGAATGGCACACCTCACTGGTCTAATCACCATCTCTGTCAGGGGTCGTTCTTCCTAGTGGGTAAATGCAGTGTGTGGTGGTGGTGTGTGTGAGGCAAAAACTATACCCCAGGTGTGATGTCAGTGGCCACTGGAGCAGACGAGCATGGGCTAACAAGATGACCACACAGTCGTCACGTCTATGGGCGACGTGTGGACCACAGGGGAGGTCTTCTCCTCCCGAAGGGCGTCGCTAGACTTCCCTCGAGGTGTGCCTCTCTCTCTCTCTCTCTCTCTCTCTCTCTCTCTCTCTCTCTCTCTCTCTCTCTCTCTCTCTCTCTCTCTCTCTCTCAGCGGAGGAGGAGGTATCAGAGGAGAAGGAGGAGGTCACAGAGGAGGAGGAGGTCCCAGAGGAGGAGGAGGTCCCAGAGGAGAAGGAAGAGGTCTCAGAGGAAGAGGAGGTCCCACAGAAGGAGGAGGTCACAAAGGAGGAGGAAGAGGTCTCAGAGGATGGGGTGTCAGAGGAGGAGGAGGGGGTGTCAGAGGAGAAGGAGGAGGAGGAGGTCTCAGAGGAGGAGGAAGTCCCAGAGGAGGAGGAAGAGGAGGTCCCAGAGGAGGAGGAGGAGGAGGTCCCAGAGGAGGAGGAGGAGGAGGAGGTCCCAGAGGAGGAGGAGGAGGAGGAGGTCCCAGAGGAGGAGGAGGAGGAGGTCCCAGAGGAGGAGGAAGAGGAGGTCCCAGAGGAGGAGGAGGAGGAGGTCCCAGAAGAGGAGGAGGAGGAGGAGAAGGTCCCAGAGAACGAGGAGGAGGAGGAGGAGGAGGTCCCAGAGGAGGAGGAGGAGAAGGTCCCAGAGGAGGAGGAGGTCTCAGAGGAGGAGGAGGAGGTCCCAGAGGAGGAGGAGGAGGAAGTCACAGAGGAGGAGGTCCCGGAGGAGGAGGAGGAGGAGGAGGAGGTCCCCGAGGAGGAGGAGGAGGAGGAGGTCCCAGAGGAGGAGGAGGAGGAGGAGGTCCCAGAGGAGGAGGAAGAGGAGGAGGTCCCAGAGGAGGAGGAGGAGGAGGTCCCAGAGGAGGAGGAGGTCTCAGAGGAGGAGGAGGAGGTCCCAGAGGAGGAGGAGGAGGAGGAGGAGAAGGTCCCAGAGGAGGGGGAGGAGGAGGAGGTCCCAGAGAACGAGGAGGAGGAGGAGGAGGTCCCAGAGGAGGAGGAGGAGGAGGAGGTCCCAGAGGAGGAGGAGGAGGAGGAGGAGGTCCCCAGAGGAGGAGGAGGAGGAGGAGGAGGTCCCAGAGGAGGAGGTCCCAGAGGAGGAGGAGGAGGAGGAGGTCCCAGAGGAGGAGGAGGTCTCAGAGGAGGAGGAGGAGGTCCCAGAGAACGAGGAGGAGGAGGAGGTCCCAGAGGAGGAGGAGAAGGAGGTCCCAGAGAACGAGGAGGAGGAGGAGGTCCCAGAGGAGGAGGAGGAGGAGGAGGAGGAGGTCCCAGAGAACGAGGAGGAGGAGGAGGAGGTTTATCATAGCAAGTACTGGGAAGTGGACGAGTGATATACCTCACTGCCACGAGACTCCTACAAAGCTCATAATGCCTCGGGCTAAACACAGAGCTAAGACTCATGCCAGGAGGGGAATACGGCTGTTATTGGCGCAAGGCGACGTCGGAAGCGGCCGGCCTTACCGATCCCCGAGGGAGGGAGGGAGGGAGGGAGGGAGGGAGGGAGGGAATGCATCAGCATACATAAGCAATGTGTGGAGGGAGGGAGGGAGACACCCGCCCAAGGCACGGGGGGCAGGCAGCGGCCAGGCCACAGTGTACGTAGATGCTCGTGTCTTTGTGTCGTCCCTCCCTCGCCCTCCCTCTCTACCTCCCACTGTACGTTATGAGGAGCGAGTGGGTCTTACTTCTTCCCTCCTTATCCCTCCCTCCCTCCCCTTCGCCTTCCCTCCCTCCCACTGTGCGTTATGAGGAGCGAGTGGGTCTTACTTCTTCCCTCCTTATCCCTCCTTCCCTCCCCTTCGCCTTCCCTCCCTCCCTCCCTCTGTACGTTATGAGGAGGGAGTGGGTGTTACTTCCTCCCTCCTATCTCTCCCTCCCTCCCTCCCCCTCGCCTTCCCTCTCTCCCTCCCACTGTAAGTTATGAGGAGCGAGTGGGTCTTACTTCCCCCTCCTATCTCTCCCTCCCCCTCGCCTTCCCTCCCTCCCTCCCTCTGTACGTTATGAGGAGGGAGTGGGTCTTACTTTTCCCCCCTACCTATCCCTCCCTCCCTCCCCTTCGCCTTCCCTCCCTCCCCCCCCCCCCACTGTACGTTATGAGGAGCGAGTGGGTCTTACTTCCCCTCCTATCTCCCTCCCTCCCTCCCCTTCGCCTTCCCTCCCTCCCTCCTGTACGTTATGAGGAGCGAGTGGGTCTTACTTCCCCTCCTATCTCCCTCCCTCCCTCCCCCGCGCCTTCCCTCCCTCCCTCCTGTACGTTATGAGGAGCGAGTGGGTCTTACTTCTTCCCTCCTTATCCCTCCCTCCCTCCCCTTCGCCTTCCCTCCCTCCCACTGTACGTTATGAGGAGCAAGTGGGTCTTACTTCCCCCCCCCCTCATGATGAATGAGTGGGTCTCACTCATACTGACTGTCCCGACTCATTCATTACGCCGTTCTTACTCCTCCATAAACACCAAACCCGCACCTCATCTTTACTCACTACATCTCACTGGTCTCATGAATATTCAAGTTATCATCATCATCCTCTCTCTCTCTCTCTCTCTCTCTCTCTCTCTCTCTCTCTCTCTCTCTCTCTCTCTCTCTCTCGAGCCCGAGGATCCCCCCCTTGCTTGCGCCCCCCCCCCCACCATCATGCCTCATGTCGCCCATCCCTCACTATCAATGAGACATTTTGTCACACCCTCCCACACCACACCTTAATAATATATATATCGTCCCACTCTCCCTCGCTGGCCAGTAATAAGATAGTTCCCGGGTCAGCACGACCCGGTGGATACATGGCCAGGTCGTGACACATGCCAGCTGGTGGATACATGGCCAGGTCGTGACACATGCCAGCTGGTGGTTACATGGCCAGGTCGTGACACATGCCAGCTGGTGGATACATGGCCAGGTCGTGACACATGCCAGCTGGTGGATACATGGCCACGTCGTGACACATGCCAGCTGGTGGATACATGTACAGGTCGTGACACTTGCCAGCTGGTGGGCATATGTACAGGTCGTGACACTTGCCAGCTGGTGGATACATGGCCAGGTCGTGACACTTGCCAGCTGGTGGATACATGACCAGGTCGTGACACATGCCAGCTGGTGGAGACATGGCCAGGTCGTGACACTTGCCAGCTGGTGGATACATGGCCAGGTCGTGACACTTGCCAGCTGGTGGAGACATGGCCAGGTCGTGACACTTGCCAGCTGGTGGACACATGGCCAGGTCGTGACACTTGCCAGCTGGTGGACACATGGCCAGGTCGTGACACTTGCCAGCTGGTGGAGACATGGCCAGGTCGTGACACATGCCAGCTGGTGGAGACATGGCCAGGTCGTGACACTTGCCAGCTGGTGGACACATGGCCAGGTCGTGACACTTGCCAGCTGGTGGATACATGGCCAGGTCGTGACACTTGCCAGCTGGTGGATACATGGCCAGGTCGTGACACTTGCCAGCTGGTGGATACATGACCAGGTCGTGACACTTGCCAGCTGGTGGATACATGGCCAGGTCGTGACACTTGCCAGCTGGTGGATACATGGCCAGGTCGTGACACTTGCCAGCTGGTGGACACATGGGCAGGTCGTGACACTTGCCAGCTGGTGGATACATGGCCAGGTCGTGACACTTGCCAGCTGGTGGATACATGGCCAGGTCGTGACACATGCCAGCTAGTGGGTACATGACCAGGTCGTGACACTTGCCAGCTGGTGGATACATGGCCAGGTTGTGACACTTGCCAGCTGGTGGATACATGACCAGGTCGTGACACTTGCCAGCTGGTGGATACATGGCCAGGTCGTGACACTTGCCAGCTGGTGGACACATGGGCAGGTCGTGACACTTGCCAGCTGGTGGATACATGGCCAGGTCGTGACACTTGCCAGCTGGTGGATACATGGCCAGGTCGTGACACATGCCAGCTGGTGGATACATGGCCAGGTCGTGACACTTGCCAGCTGGTGGATACATGGCCAGGTCGTGACACTTGCCAGCTGTTGGATACATGACCAGGTCGTGACACTTGCCAGCTGGTGGAGACATGGCCAGGTCGTGACACTTGCCAGCTGGTGGACACATGGCCAGGTCGTGACACTTGCCAGCTGGTGGACACATGGCCAGGTCGTGACGCATGCCAGCTGGTGGACACATGGCCAGGTCGTGACACTTGCCAGCTGGTGGACACATGGCCAGGGCGTAACACATGCCAGCTGGTGGAGACATGGCCAAGTCGTGACACTTGCCAGCTGGTGGAGACATGGCCAGGTCGTGACACTTGCCAGCTGGTGGACACATGGCCAGGTCGTGACACTTGCCAGCTGGTGGAGACATGGCCAGGTCGTGACACATGCCAGCTGGTGGAGACATGGCCAGGTCGTGACACTTGCCAGCTGGTGGACACATGCCCAGGTCGTGACACTTGCCAGCTGGTGGATACATGGCCAGGTCGTGACACTTGCCAGCTGGTGGATACATGGCCAGGTCGTGACACATGCCAGCTGGTGGATACATGACCAGGTCGTGACACTTGCCAGCTGGTGGATACATGGCCAGGTCGTGACACTTGCCAGCTGGTGGACACATGGGCAGGTCGTGACACTTGCCAGCTGGTGGACACATGGGCAGGTCGTGACACTTGCCAGCTGGTGGATACATGGCCAGGTCGTGACACTTGCCAGCTGGTGGATACATGGCCAGGTCGTGACACATGCCAGCTGGTGGATACATGACCAGGTCGTGACACTTGCCAGCTGGTGGATACATGGCCAGGTCGTGACCCATGCCAGCTGGTGGATACATGGCCAGGTCGTGACACTTGCCAGCTGGTGGATACATGGCCAGGTCGTGACACTTGCCAGCTGTTGGATACATGACCAGGTCGTGACACTTGCCAGCTGGTGGAGACATGGCCAGGTCGTGACACTTGCCAGCTGGTGGACACATGGCCAGGTCGTGACGCATGCCAGCTGGTGGACACATGGCCAGGTCGTGACACTTGCCAGCTGGTGGACACATGGCCAGGGCGTAACACATGCCAGCTGGTGGATACATGAACAGGTCGTGACACTTGCCAGCTGGTGGATACATGGCCAGGTCGTGACACATGCCAGCTGGTGGACACACAGCCAGGTCGTGACACTTGCCAGCTGGTGGACACATGGCCAGGTCGTGACACATGCCAGCTGGTGGATACATGGCCAGGTCGTGACACTTGCCAGCTGGTGGAGACATGGCCAAGTCGTGACACGTGCCAGCTGGCGGATACATGGGCAGGTCGCTGCTATACTGTGATGAACGAAATGAACATTAACCTCTCGACCAACGACATCCCTCAGCCAACGATACCCCTCAGCCGACGATACCCCTCAGCCAACGATATCCCTCAGCCAACGACATTCCTCAGCCAACGATATCCCTCAGCCAACGATACCCCTCAGCCAACGATACCCTTCAGCCAACGATACCCCTCAGGTGACGATACCCCTGAGCCAACGATACCCCTCAGCCGACGATACCCCTCAGCCAACGATACCCCTCAGCCAACGATACCCCTCAGCCAACGATACCCTTCAGCCAACGATACCCCTCAGGTGACGATACCCCTCAGGTGACGATACCCCTCAGCCAACGATATCCCTCAGCCAACGATACCCCTCAGCCAACGATACCCTTCAGCCAACGATACCCCTCAGGTGACGATACCCCTCAGGTGACGATACCCCTCAGCCGACGATACCCCTCAGCCAACGATACCCCTCAGCCAACGATACCCCTCAGCCAACGATACCCTTCAGCCAACGATACCCCTCAGGTGACGATACCCCTCAGGTGACGATACCCCTCAGCCAACGATATCCCTCAGCCAACGATATACCTCAGCCAACGATATCCCTCAGCCAACGATATCCCTCAGCCAACGATACCCCTTAGCTAACGATACCCCTCAGCCGAAGATATCCCTCAGCCAACGATACCCCTCAGCCAACGATATCTCTCAACCAACGATACCCCTAAGCCAACGATACCCCTCAGCCAATGATACCCCTCAGCCAACGATACCCCTAAGCCAACGATACCTCTCAGCCAACGATACCCCTCAGCCAACGATACCCCTCAGCCAATGATACCCCTCAGCCAACGATACCCCTCAGCCAACGATACCCCTCAGCCAACGATACCCCTCAGCCAACGACACCCCTCAGCCAACGATACCCCTCAGCCAACGATACCCCTCAGCCAACGACACCCCTCAGCTAACGACACCCCTCAGCCAACGATACCCCTCAGCCAACAATAACCACGATCAACGATCCACCCCCCAATCTGACAATAACGTCCTCCTCCCTATCCCCCACACACCGACGATACCCCTACCCCCTCAGTCTATCGTAAATTTACGACTGTAAATCATGGCATAAATTCACGATAAACTGGACAATACCAGCATAAATACTCATGTTGTCCTACAATATACTTCATACCCTAAAATTTTACACACACATGCTATATATATATATATATATATATATATATATATATATATATATATATATATATATATATATATATATATATTTTCCAAAAGAAGGAACAGAGAAGGGGGCCAGGTGAGGATATTCCAAAAAAAGGCCAGTCCTCTGTTCTTAACGCTACCTCGCTAACGCGGGAAATGGCGAATAGTTAAAAAAAAAAAAAAAAAAAAAAAAAAATATATATATATATATATATATATATATATATATATATATATATATATATATATATATATATATATATATATATTTGATACTATTCGCTATTTCCCGCATTAGCGAGGTAGCGTTAAGAACAGAGGACTGAGCCTTTGAGGGAACATCCTCACCTGGCCCCCTTCTCTGTTCCTTCTTTTGGGAAATTAAAAAAAAAAACAAGAGGGGAGGATTTCCAGCCCCCCGCTCCCTCCCCTTTTAGTCGCCTTCTACGACACGCAGGGAATACGTGGGAAGTATTCTTTCTCCCCTATCCCCAGATATATTGGATAGGATCACAATTTTGCGCGTGATCAAGATATTTCTATGAGTCCAAGGGGAAAATGAAACACGAAAATCACATCCTCACTCCTCCCCTCCCCTCTTATCCCCCCTCCCCTCTTACCCCCTTCCCCACATCCGCCTGTCTTGATTCCGTCACGGGTCATACATCAATGGAGGGAGGTGGGGGGTGGGGGGGCCACACGCGCGTGTGGGGGGGGGCGGCGGCACACGTACGTGTTCTCTCTCTCTCTCTCTCTCTCTCTCTCTCTCTCTCTCTCTCTCTCTCTCTCTCTCTCTCTCTCTCTCTCCTCTCCTCTCCGAGGGTCGCCAACTGAGAAGGAATTGTCTCACCGTCAACGACTCAGACTACCACGACCACGTGCCCGAGACCCCCCACACCACCTCTCATCCCCCACACCCCCTACCCCATCTTCCAAGCTACGACCTCCACTCCAAGCTACGACCTCCACTCCCACCACGACCCAAGGCGACCATTTGTAGCACACGACGGTACGACCCTTGCAGCACACGACGGTACGACCCTATGGCACACGACGGTACGGCCATGCAGCACACGACGGTACGACCCTAGAGCACACGACGGTACGACCCGAGAGCACAAGACAATACGACTCTACAGCACACGACGGTACGACCCTACAACACACGACGGTACGACCCTAGAGCACACGACGGTACGACCATAGAGCACACGACGGTACGACCCTAGGGCACACAATACGACCCTACAGCACACGACGGTACGACCCTAGAGCACACGACGGTACGACCCTAGGGCACAAGAGAATACGACCATACAGCATACGACGGTACGACCCTAGGGCACACGACGGTACGACCCTAGGGCACACGACGGTACGACCCTAGGGCACACGACGGTACGACCCTGCAATACACGACGGTACGACCTTGCATCACACGACGGTACGACCCTTGCATGTGATGATCTGGCCTCTGACCTTTAAAACTTAACGGGTCGGGTCAAAGGTCAAACCATGGTACTCACAGGGTCGTTATCATCGTAGTCAAGGGTCGTTTCCCACCGTGCTCAAGGGCTGTCCCCGTCTGGCTCGAGAAAACACACACACACACACACACACACACACACAACACACACACACACACACACAGACACACACACACACACACACACACACACACACACAGACACACACAGACACACACGGACACACACACACACACAGACACACAGACACAGACACACACACACACACACACACAGACACACACACACACCATCCCCCGGAGGCCAAGCGGTAATTAATCACCTTTACCCCCCCCTCCCCCACCTTCCCCCCCCCTCCTCCTCCCCCACTTCCCCCTTTTGGGCGTGGTCATATTGGTGGGCGTGGCGGTGGTGAACCACCCGCAGCCCCCATCCCCCCCCCCCCTCACAGCAGCCAAGCCACTAATGAGGTTAATGGGGCGGGATGGTGGTGGGGGGGGGGAAGTATTGACTGTCAAAAGACCACCCCCTTACTCCCCCACCCCCCCTTATCTTGATGGGGGTTAGAGGGAGGGGGAAGGTGGGTGATGGGGAGGTGGGTGATGGGGGGGTTGGGTTAACGCTCCTGATTGGCTGCGACACAAAACAAGTGTGTGCAAGTCTCTCCACGTCCGGAGTGGCTTAAAGGCGACCAATCCAGCGAGATGGATGGAGTGGATTAAGGCGGGGGAGGGAGGAGGGAGGGAGGGAGGGAAGGTGGGAGGGAGGGTGGTGAAGGGGAGGGGATAATAGGGGCGTGGGAAGGGGGGTTAGAAAGATCCCCCGCACGGTGTAATTATGTTGAGGCCCGGGTGATAGTGATGATGATGATGATAGTGATGATGATGATAGTGATGATAGTGATGATAATGATAGTGATGATGATGATGATAGTGATGATAGTGATGATAATGATAGTGATGATGATGATGATAGTGATGATAGCGATGATAATGATAGTGTGATGATGGTGATGATGATGATGATAGTGATGATAATGATAGTGATGATGGTGATGATGGTGATGATAGTGATGATAATGATAGTGATGATGATGGTGATGATGATGATAGTGATAATGAAGATAGTGATGATGATAATGATAATGATAGTGATGATGATGATGATGGATATGATGACGATGATAGTGATGATGATGATGATAGTGGCGATGATACTAGTGATGATGCTAGTGATGATGCTAGTGATGATGATAGTGATGATGATGATGATGATAGTAATGTTGATGGAGATGATGGTGATGGTGATGATGATACTGATGATCATTAAGATGACGATGGAGGAGTAATCGCTGCCTTGATGGTGATGGTCAAAGGGTTATGCCGCCTGGAGATAGGAGGGGAGAAGAGAGGTGGAGGAGGTGGTGGAGGTGGTGGTGGTAGCCCGACTCTGGGGCGTACAGACCAGATCAGGGACCACACCATCACGACATTAGACTCGTACGCTCCTCGACGACCCGTGTGAGCCACTCCGGAAAAACCAGACACACACACACACACACACACACACACACACACACACACTTCAGGTAGGAGGGAGGGAGGGACCCTGGGTCTACACCCTCGATACACGAGCGACCACCTACCACACAGACCAATGGGAGCTGTGGACCTAAAGACCACCACGGCTACACAAGCACCCCATTGCAGGGGAGGAGATGAGAGGCCAGGCGTAGGGGAGGAGGAGGAGGAGGAGGAGGTTTAGGAGGAGGGAGAGCCAGAGGGCCACCACGTGTGTCGCTCACCGCCACTTGTCTTAATCGTCCCATCTCCTCCCTCTCCTTCCTCCTCCTCCTCCTCCTCCTCCAGCCGCAGAATGACACCCAATTTTCGGGTCCTCCCCCGGTAATGACCCCGGGTTTCCTCCGCGCCATCATCCCTCTTCCTCCCTTCCTCTCCTCCTGCAAGAAAAACACCCAATTTTCGGGAATGCTGTAAAGGCAGCGTTCAGGAGAATAGAGTTTCCCCCCCTGCGGGAGGCCCACACCTCACGCCCTTGTACGTGGAGGGCCGGACGTAACAATGTTCCCGCCAGGTCCTCCTCGACGGTGGTGGTGGAGGAGGAGGAGGACACTCCAGGGGCGGCACACAACAGGTCTGGAGGAGCAGGAGCTGTGTGTGTGTGTGTGTGTGTGTGTGTGTGTGTGTGTGTGTGAGGAAGGGGACTGGCAGGGAGGGGGGTCCGTAGGTGGGGACATGGACCACATGTGACATGGTCGGGGAGCGTGGGCCACAACGTGGCTGGGACTAATGTCTCCTGACGCAGCGGGAGGAGGAGAGGACCTGGCCGGGCTATAGTAAGGGCTCCTGTAGTGGGCCTCTCGGGTGAGGGAAGGAGGGAGGGAGGGAGGGTGTCAGCCAGGTAATGGCGCCTGTCAAGGGTGCTTAAGAAGGGTGCTAGTAGCTAGCCCAGTGTGTGGCGAGGTTAGCCCACACCGGCGGGCGCCCTCTCCACACGTCGCTGATGAGGGGGGAAGGAAGGAACGAGGAGTGAGGTGGGTACTATGCCACTAATGGGTATCTGGAGCATTCAGCACATACTGCTGGCGGCCATCTCCCAGGTACAGCCAAGGATGAAAACCACAAACCAAAACAGAAATGATGGACGGAGAGGACAAGGGGGACACGTTCGAAACCCGACCGCTTCACGTAAACACTGTTCCAGTAAATAGACATAGTACCCGCCATCATCTTCATCCTATCATTGTTGCTACTGTGTGGCCAACAGCAAATCAAGGGTGGACTGTGGGCCGTTTTGACAACTGTTTCTTCACCTACACCTCGAAGCTTTGGAAATCTCAACTCTCACGTCTTTCCCAATAACTATGACCCTTCGTCTCACGTCCATGAGCAACGGAGTCTAGACTGGGTCGAGGCCCATCAGGCACAATCACGCAAATGGTGCGGGGGTTCGTATCCTTGCTGCTGGAGGGCATTAGGCGTTCTATGAAAAGAGCGCGTTCATATACAAAGGTTGAGTAACGATAAGCTGGCTTTAGTTCATAGAAAGAGTAGAACCAAACTCAGGGTATAACCAGTCGTGCATTTCTTCTTCTGAAGTTGACGGTAACCCGAATGTTTCGTGACACATAGTCACATTCTTGAGTGTAAGGGAAATAACGCACAGCCACGTCCTGGTTTACGTACAAAAGTCCAGGTATGAAGAGATATGAGATGAATGCGGAAGGTGGACACTATCTAATCAGCAATGAAAGCTTAGGTCAGCGGAGGCGAACTGACACGCGACTTCATCATGTCGTCCATCCACTCCCGCTGGGAAAGGTCAAATGTCGAGCGCTGGGTAACACCAGAAGACCGTCTGGTCTGCAGGTTCGTACTCCAGGATCTCTCCTTGATGTAGAGGGACTCGAGGACCTGAAGGGCGTCTGGGGTCGGGTGAAGAGTCGACCTACAATGGATGATGACGACACTCCGGTCCAGCCATCCACCCTCACACCCTCAACCAACCCCCCACCATTGCGCCTCCAACACCATCAATGACCCTGACCCTCCCTCCTGCTCCACCATCACAAGAAACAATAACACAGCAGGTGACCTGATCACAATGTAATCCAACCATCAAAGGGGAATCTCTCTCTCTCTCAACCACTTCCCCAATCCACCTCATCAACGGCTCATCTGCATGCTAATCATTACTCCAGGTTTTCCCTAATCTCCGACATAACACGCCTCTCCTCCCTCCCTCCCTACACGCCCCTTCTCCTCCCTCCCTCTGTCTCTCTCTCTCTCTCCTATAAGCGCCCCCCCCCCCTCTCTCTTCCGCCAGCCGCGGCCGCCCCCCCCCCTCCACCTACCCCCGCTATTAAGTCCCTCAGTCTAATAGGAACTTCACCCGTCAATTATCAATCAAGAATGACCAAGCATAAAATCAGCGAGTTATGGAGGGAAGGGGGATGGACGGATGGGGGGATGGGGGGGACGGGATGCCTTCCCCCCCACCTCCCTACCCTACCCCATCCCCCAGAGGAAGGTATAGCCTTCTAGCACTGAAGAGAAACGGCGTCTTGCTGGGAGAGTGAAGATGAAAGGACGGCTTCCGGAGGGTGAAGGAGGGGGGGGGGGGGGGGCGGTGTTTGGTACACACACACGTGTGTGTGTGTGTGTGTGTGTGTGTGTGTGTGTGTGTGTGTGTGTGTGTGTGTGTGTGTGAGGGCGATGTGAATGGTACAGAGGTGTGGTACGAACCCGTGGGGGAGTGTGGCTACAGCAGTAGGAGCAGAAGGAGGGCTGAAGTAGCAGGTGGACCAGCAGAAGGGCAACAGCAGGAGCAGGAGCAGCAGCAGAAGGGCTGCAGCAGCAGAAGCAGCAGCAGGGCAGCAGGAGGAGGAGGAGCAGCAGCAGGGCAGCAGGAGGAGGAGGAGCAGCAGAAGGGCAGCAGGAGGAGGAGCAGCAGCAGGGCAGCAGGAGGAGGAGCAGCAGCAGCAGGGCAGCAGGAGGAGGAGGAGCAGCAGCAGGGCAGCAGGAGGAGGAGGAACAGCAGCAGGTGGAGGAACAGCAGCAGCAGGGCAGCATTAGGAGGAGGAGGAGGAGCAGAAGGGCAGCAGGAGGAGGAGCAGCAGCAGCAGAAGGGCAGCAGGAGGAGGAGGAGCAGCAGGAGGAGGAGGAGGAGCAGCAGAAGGGCAGCAGGAGGAGCGGGAGGGTCGAGGACCAGCGTCTGGGAAACCAATTTGCTTGACAATGGCTCGAGGGTCGTCCAGTGTGGCTCACCGCTCGCCACTCCTGCCTGATGACTCTTAATTGTGAGGCTCTGCCCGCCCGTCACACAATGGCCCTGATGGCCGTCACACAATGGCCCTGGTGGCCGTCACACAATGGCCCTGGTGGCCGTCACACACTGTGGTCCTGGTGGCCGTCACACACTGGTCCTGGTGGCCGTCACATACTGGCCCTGGTGGCCGTCACACACTGGTCCTGGTGGCCGTCACACACTGTGGTCCTGGTGGCCGTCACATACTGGCCCTGGTGGCCGTCACACACTGGTCCTGGTGGCCGTCACACACTGTGGTCCTGGTGGTCGTCACATACTGGCCCTGGTGGCCGTCACACACTGGTCCTGGTGGCCGTCACACACTGGCCCTGGTGGCCGTCACACACTGGTCCTGGTGGCCGTCACACACTGTGGTCCTGGTGGCCGTCACATATTGGCCCTGGTGGTCGTCACATACTGGCCCTGGTGGTCGTCACACACTGTGGTCCTGGTGGCCGTCACACACTGGCCCTGGTGGCCGTCACACACTGGCCCTGGTGGTCGTCACACACTGTGGTCCTGGTGGCCGTCACACACTGTGGTCCAGGTGGCCGTCACACACTGTGGTCCTGGTGGCCGTCACACACTGGCCCTGGTGGCCGTCACACACTGGCCCTGGTGGTCGTGGTCCTGGTGGCCGTCACACACTGTGGTCCAGGTGGCCGTCACACACTGTGGTCCTGGTGGCCGTCACACAATGGCCCTGGTGGCCGTCACACACTGTGGTCCTGGTGGCCATCACACACTGGCCCTGGTGGCCGTCACACATTGGTCCTGCCCGTCACACACTCCTGCCGGCCGCCCGTCACACACTGGTCCTCGTGACCGTCACACACTGCTCCTGGTGGCCGTCACACACTGGTCCTGGTGGCCGTCACACACTGTGGTCTGGTTGCGGTCACACACTGTGGTCCTGGTGGCCGTCACACACAATGGCCCTGGTGGCCGTCACACACTGTGGTCCTGGTGGCCGTCACACACTGTGGTCCTGGTGGCCGTCACACACTGTGGTCCTGGTGGCCGTCACACACTGTGGTCCTGGTGGCCGTCACACACTGTGGTCCTGGTGGCAGTCACACACTGGCCCTGGTGGCCATCACACACTGGCCCTAGTTGTCGTCACACACTGGCTTTGCCCGCCCGTCACACTGTGGTCCTGGTGGCCGTCACACACTGTGGCCCTAGTGGCCGTCACACACTGTGGTCCTGGTGGCCGTCACACACTGTGGCCCTGGTGGCCGTCACACACTGTGGTCCTGGTGGCCGTCACACACTGTGGCCCTGGTGGCCGTCACACACTGGCCCTGGTGGCCGTCACACACTGTGGTCCTGGTGGCCGTCACACACTGGTCCTGGTGGCCGTCACACACTGGCCCTGGTGGCCGTCACACACTGTGGTCCTGGTGGCCGTCACACACTGTGGCCCTGGTGGCCGTCACATATTGGCCCTGGTGGCCGTCACACACTGTGGTCCTGGTGGCCGTCACACAATGGCCCTGGTGGCCATCACACAATGGCCCTGGTGGCCGTCACACACTGTGGTCCTGGTGACCGTCACACAATGGCCCTGGTGGCCATCACACAATGGCCCTGGTGGCCGTCACACACTGTGGTCCTGGTGACCGTCACACAATGGCCCTGGTGGCCATCACACAATGGCCCTGGTGGCCATCACACAATGGCCCTGGTGGCCGTCACACACTGGTCCTGGTGGCCGTCACACACTGGCCCTGGTGGCCGTCACACACTGTGGTCCTGGTGGCCGTCACACACTGTGGTCCTGGTGGCCGTCACACACTGTGGTCCTGGTGGCCGTCACACACGTCACACAATGGCCCTGGTGGCCGTCACACACTGGTCCTGGTGGCCGTCACACACTGGTCCTGGTGGCCGTCACACACTGGTCCTGGTGGCCGTCACACACTGTGGTCCTGGTGGCCGTCACACACTGTGGTCCTGGTGGCCTGGTGGTTCACTGACCATACCTCGGGGTCAGAAAGAGCTAAGCTGTGACATGACACGGATATACAGAGTAACCGAGCGATCATGTCGGGTAACGCTGGTCACGGTAGTAGGTCACGTCAACATGACATGACAGGTCACGTGACGCATTCCTTAAGGGTCATGAGGTGTCACAGGGAGACATGACATGACAGGTCACGTGACACATTCTTCAAGGGTCATGAGGTGTCACAGGGAGACATGACATGACAGGTCACGTGACGCATTCCTTAAGGGTCATGAGGTGTCACAGGGAGACATGACATGACAGGTCACGTGACGCATTCCTTAAGGGTCATGAGGTGTCACAGGGAGACATGACAGGTCACGTGACACATTCCTTCAGGGTCATGAGGTGTCACAGAGAGACATGTACAATGACGTATATGAGAGGGGGCGGGGCAAACGAGGTCACAAAAAAAAACGCCAGTGATAGGTCAGGTCAGGTCATGATGCATACATTCCCCCCCCCCCCCCCACGACAGTAGCATATCCCGGATCTGACAGTAGCATGACCCGGATCTGACAGGAGCATAATCCGGATCTGACAGGAGCATGACCCGGATCTGACAGTAGCATAACCTGGATCTGACAGTAGCATGACCCGGATCTGACAGTAGCATAACCTGGATCTGACAGTAGCATAACCCGGATCTGACAGGAGCATAATCCGGATCTGACAGGAGCATGACCCGGATCTGACAGTAGCATAACCCGGATCTGAGAGTAGCATGACCCGGATCTGACAGGAGCATAACCCGGATCTGACAGTAGCATGACCCGGATCTGACAGTAGCATAACCCGGATCTTATGAACCATTATACTACTCCACATGCTGGTGTATACAACCTTGAGAGTAATAATGAAAATTCCAAACTTGTTTTCCACAAGAGGTCTTATGGTTCTAAATCCAGACAAGAACTACAAGTTCGTAATCTAACTTGTAATAGACTTTCGAGGAAGGTCTATTGACGACCTCCCTCTCCCTTCCCCCGGTACAAGGGCTGAGTGGATGTGTCCGTATATATTACCCCCTGGTACAAGGCTCGGGGGTGGGGGGTGTAAGGGTTTGTAATAATTACCCCTGGTACTAATTACCCCCCTGATACAAGGCTTTAGGAGGTATGAGTCTGTAATACTCACCCCCTGGTACAAGGGCTGGGGGATACACTACTGTAATACTCACCCCCTGGTACTAATCACCCCCTGGTACTAATCACCCCCTGGTACAAGGCTTTAGGATGGGGGAGTCTGTCATAATCACACCCTGGTACAAGGGCTGCGGGGGGGGGATGTAGTACCAGTCTAATAATTACCCCCCTGGTACAAGGAGGAGCCGGACCCGCTGCCAGTGTTCACCAGGGGAGATAAACAGAAGAGAGCGAGGGAGGCGCGGACGCGTCGGTTGATCGCTCATTATCACAGCTGGGTGAGGAGGTGAGGAGGTGGAGTGTGGGGGTCACATTCCCCTGTCGGCCTTGGTACAAGCGTAAGCCCCTCGTCGACCACCACCACATCCCACAGCACCCAAGGTAAGCTGGCCATGAGACACACGCATGTCTGAGAGGAGGACCATGAAATGTATGATGCGTCCCTTGCTAGGTGATGCCACCTAGAGAGAGAGAGAGAGAGAGAGAGAGAGAGAGAGAGAGACTGTGAACGAATGTGGCCGGCTTCGTTGTCTTTCCCTAGCACTACATCGCGCGCGCGCTGAGGGAGGGGAGGTGTGTCATTTCATGTATGGCAGGGTGGCGACGAAAATGGATGAAAGCAGCAAGTATGAATATATACATGAGTGTATATGTATATGTCTGTGTATGTATATGTATGTATAAGTTGAAATGTATAGGTATGTAATGTGCATAAGTGGGCGTTTATGTATAAGACATGTGTATGTGGGTGGGTTGGGCTACATTCTTTCGTCTGTTCTTTTGCACTACCTCGCTAACGCGGGAGACAGCGACTAAGTATGATGAAAAAAAATAAATAAAATATAATACCCAGTCATTCTATCGCGTGTAGGTCGACAATGAGACCCACATCTCCTTGATACTCTATCAACAAAGGTGTTCCACTGGGTTCTCGCCTACCACCTACCCTGTTTCTTCTTCAACCCCTCCATGAGTGGCTGGCTGGTTTCCCTCCTCAGCCTCTCTGGACCTGACTCCCCCTTAAGCCAGACGATTTCCACTCAATACACATCACCTTATTCTACCTCCTCCTGTCCCCTCATTCCTTTAACTCGCACTGAACGTGTGTTTTTCCCCTCTTGTGGGACATTCGAGGGACATGAGGGAAGCAATGCCCGAGCGAAATTTCAAAAGTGTCCAATCGACTACCCTGTATCTCTCTCGCACTCTGAACAAATTCAGTTTCAGACCAATCCAGTGGCCATCCTGAAATCCTACGATCGAGCTCGACATAGCCATAGCCTTGGGACACCACGTACTGGACATGCCTCGAGGCAAGAAGTGTTGTACAGACGCCACAGTCATCTTGTCAAAGCATCCGTGCCACACGCCTAAGGGAGGTCCTCCATCGCCATAGTAAATACAGAGTGCTTGCTGCTGCTGCTCACATGTCTGGGGTGGTCCGTCTGCCTCGCCTGCCTCTCTCTCTCTCTCTCTCTCTCTCTCTCTCTCTCTCTCTCTCTCTCTCTCTCTCTCTCTCTCTCTCTCTCTTAGCCAGGGTTGAATCAAAGGCTTTCCGCTTCATCATCTCTCTGGCGACCACCTCCCATCAGCCACCTACTTTCCGTCTATCGCACTGTTGTTGTGGTGCCTCTCTCTCTCTCTCTCTCTCTCTCTCTCTCTCTCTCTCTCTCTCTCTCTCTCTCTCTCTCTCTCTCTCTCTCTGTTTAACAGATAACATTTCTGCCACTACTGTCGTGTGTGTGTGTGTGTGTGTGTGTGTGTGTGTGTGTGTGTGTGTGTGTGTGTGTGTGTGTGTGTGTGTGTGTCTGTCTGTCTGTCTGTCTGTCTGTCCCACGCCCTCTGGACTGGTGGACCTTCGGTACACACACACAAACATATGGCTGTCTGCTTCCCACACCTTGTGTGTGTGTGTGTGTGGGGACCACCTTTACGAAAGGACCTGACTCTTAGGGACACCCTCCATGTTCGCCCTCTTCAGTAGCGCGATGCCGTGGGATTTCTATCTTTCCCTCCTCCCCTTCCTCCCTCCCTCCTCCCTCCCTCCCTCCCTCCTTTTGGAAGACCCTGAAGAGCTGAGTGTACACAAAACACACCCTCGTACCTCACGACTAATCCTTCCTTTGCTATCATTTTTCCACCCTTACTCGTCTCGAAAAACTTGTTATGTTGCCTCCCAGTTGAGCCCGGAGCCCGCGCGCGCACACACACACACACACACACACACACACACACACACACACACACACACACACTTTTGCGCACGTTGGTTTTTGGGTTAAAAATGAAATGTGTTTTGAGTGATTTGCACGCTACAGGCTCACGTTAGCTGACGACCATCGTATTGTGTGTTTGATGCTGGGGAATACCCATGCTCCAGGGGGTTTCATGCTGGGGGAGGTCCACGCTTTGGAATGTATATTTACTGTATATCTACTCCCCAGATCCTTATCTTCATATCTACTCCCCAGATCCTTATTTTCATATCTACTCCCCAGATCCTTATCTTCATATCTACTCCCCAGATCCTTATCTTCATATCTACTCCCCAGATCCTTATCTTCATATCTACTCCCCAGATCCTTATCTTTATATCTACTCCCCAGATCCTTATCTTCATATCTACTCCCCAGATCCTTATCTTCATATCTACTCCCCAGATCCTTATCTTCATATCTACTCCCCAGATCCTTATCTTTATATCTACTCCCCAGATCCTTATCTTCATATCTACTCCCCAGATCCTTATCTTTATATCTACTCCCCAGATCCTTATCTTTATATCTACTCCCCAGATCCTTATCTTCATATCTACTCCCCAGATCCTTATCTTCATATCTACTCCCCAGATCCTTCTCAACCTGATGGACTGCAACTAAGACGAGATAATCAGGAAAATCAAAACTGTGTGAAAAAAAAAACAAAAAAAATAAGTCAGGAATAAATAATCGTGAAATTTATTTACGGAGCAAATTAACATTTTTTTTTCATTTATTTCAGTATCGGAAAAATAAAGTAATAAGGGGATGTCCCGCGTCCCACATGAGGGCTAATAAGTCATTTATGAACACCAGATAATAAAGATAGTAAAAGGGACTCTATAACAATAGATAATGGAGAAATTTAATAAGGCAGTGACACGTCAACCCCCAAGAAAAAAAATGTTAAAGTAATATTCAAGGAAAATAATTTTTTTAGGCCAAATACAATTATTGAAAAAAATTCCCCCAAATTTTTTAAAAGTAATATTTAAGGATAATATTTTTAGGCCAAATATAATTATAGAAAAAATTTCCCCCAAATTTTTTAACAGTAATATTCAAGGATAATTTTTAGGCCAAATATAATTAAAGAAAAAATTCCCCAATTTCTTAAAAGTAATATTTGAGGATAATTTTTAGGCCAATATGATTATAGAAAAATCCCTCCACCCATTCTTTTTAGTAACATTCAAGGATAATTTTTAAGCCAAATATAATTATAGAAAAAAATTCCCCCTAAAGAATTTTTAAGTAACATTTAAGGATAATTTTAGGCCAAATATAATTATAGGAAAAATCCCCCAAAATCTTTTCTAAAGTAGTATTTGAGGATAATTTTTCAGGCTAAATATCTGTCGCTGTTTCAAAATTGGAAAACGAGGTGATAGATGGATTTGTCTTCTTCAAAATTTACCTTAGAATATTTTGAAAAAAACAGATGAAGACGACAGGTGGTGAATAATCATGAAATAATCACCAAGTGTGATAATTACAATGATCAATAAATAAATAATCACGAAGTGTGATAATAACAATGATCAATAAATAATTACGAAGTATGATAATCACAATGATCAATAAAGTGAGATAATCACAATGATCAATAATAACCACGAAGTGTGATAATCACAATGATCAATAATGTGTGATAATCACAATGATCAATAATAATCACGAAGTGTAATAATCACAATGATCAATAATGTGTGATAATCACAATGATCAATAATAATCACGAAATGTGATAATCACAATGATCAATAATGTGTGGTAATCACAATGATCAATAATAATCACGAAGTGTAATAATCACAATGATCAATAATGTGTGATAATCACAATGATCAATAATGTGTGATAATCACAATGATCAATAATGTGTGGTAATCACAATGATCAATAATAACCAAGAAGTGTGATAATCACAATGGTCAATAATATGTGTTAATCACAATGATCAATAATAATCACGAAGTGTAATAATCACAGTGATCAATAATGTGTGATAATCACAATGATCAATAATAATCACGAAGTGTAATAATCACAATGATCAATAATGTGTGATAATCACAATGATCAATAATGTGTGATAATCACAATGATCAATAATAACCAGGAAGTGTGATAATCACAATGATCAATAATGTGTGATAATCACAATGATCAATAATGTGTGATAATCACAATGATCAATAATAACCAGGAAGTGTGATAATCACAATGATCAATAATGTGTGATAATCACAATGATCAATAATGTGTGATAATCACAATGATCAATAATGTGTGATAATCACAATGATCAATAATGTGTGATAATCACAATGATCAATAATAACCAGGAGGTGTGATAATCACAATGATCAATAATGTGTGATAATCACAATGATCAATAATGTGTGATAATCACAATGATCAATAATAACCAGGAAGTGTGATAATCACAATGATCAATAATGTGTGATAATCACAATGATCAATAATGTGTGATAATCACAATGATCAATAATGTGTGATAATCACAATGATCAATAATAACCAGGAAGTGTGATAATCACAATGATCAATAATGTGTGATAATCACAATGATCAATAATGTGTGATAATCACAATGATCAATAATAATCACGAAGTGTAATAATCACAATGATCAATAAGATTAACCAAAGGACCAACATTCTAACTCAGCAACATTACTTAGAAAGATGAACAGCAATTGACGTATTATTTATGATCAAAATATACATCTTATTTTCAAAAATTTCAAAATATCGTAACGATTGGTTTGAGTTTCTTGTACACAAACGTATAGTGGAGTTAGCTGGTGTTCTGTGATCCTTAGTTCTCCATGTGTTCCGGGGAGACCAGGGTTCGAGCCCCGTGTGAGAGTTACTGAGTTGATAAGTTTTCATCTCCTCCTTCCTCCACCTGTGTCGTATTTCCCTTCCCCCACTCAACACACACCACTCTTCCCCTCCTCCCTCCCACTCTCACCCTCATCACCTCTCACCCACCCCCACACACACCACTCTTCCCCTCCTCCCTCCCACTCTCACCCTCATCACCTCTCACCCACCCCCACACACACGCCACTCTTTCCCTCCTCCCTCCCACTTTTACCCTCATCATCTCTCCCCCACCCCCACACACACCACTCTTCCCCTCCTCCCTCCCACTCTCACCCTCATCACCTCTCCCCCACTCCACACACACCCCTCTTCCCCACGTCCTTCACACTCACCCTCATCATCTCTACCCCACCCCCACACACACCACTCTTCCCCTCCTCCCTCCCACTCTCACCCTCATCATCTCTCCCCCACCCTACACACACACACCACTTTTCCCCCTTCCCTCCCACTCTCACCCTCATCACCTCTCCCCCACCCCACACACACCACTCTTCCCCTCCTCCCTCACACTCACCCTCATCATCTCTCCCCCACCCCACACACACCACTCTTCCCCTCCCCCTTCACTCTCACCCTCATCACCTCTCCCCCACTTTTCCCTTTTCCCTCCCACTCTCATCACCTCTCCCCCATCCCACACACCCCTCCTCCTTCACTCTCACCCTCATGATCTCTCCCCCACCCACCCCCACACACCAGTCTTCCCCTGTCCCTCCCACTCTCATCACACCTCTCCCTACACCCCTCTCCCCCCCTCTCCCACACCACTCTTCCCTCTCCCTGTCAACTTCCGTCAATCGCCCATCTTATACTGATAATCTGTCACAACTCTCGGGTTCCTCTCCTTCAACCATCTTCAATTATTCCCTTCAGCCGGATCATCTCCAACTCCCACTCTCAAATCCCTTATCCATTATTCCTCTCTCCACAACCTCCTCCTCCTCCTCCTCCTCCGACCCCGACCCCCGGCCTCTCCCCCATCCCACTCGGCCCTGGGCAGCAGGAGGAGGAGGAGGAGGAGGAGGAGGAGGAGGAGGAGGAGGAGGAGGAGGGGGCCGTCTGCACCAGGAGTCTTGGCCTGCTGGAAGACCCATGAGAATAGACGCAGTGTAACACGGTAGAGAAAGGGAAGTCACCACTCTGTACAAGAAGTCATCGCTTCCTTCACCTCTCCACGTCACTTTCCCCTTACGGGTCGTCTGTCTCCTTGTGTGACGGTGGGGGGCCTGAAACAGACGCATGTTAGGAGGTACAATAACAGCAAGACCCCAAGGTGCTTTAGGATATGAACGTACACAGGTGGTGGGTGGAGCATGTGGATGGAGGGCAAGACTGTGGTAGGAAGGTGGTGAGGTCAGCTGAGTGACGTAGGCGAGAGATGATGGTGATGTGTGTGTGTGGGGTTGGGGAGGATGAAGGAGGCTTGGCAGGAGTCCTGCGGTGCTGGTGAAGATGCAGGACGTGAAGCAGCAGATGTCCTGAAAGATGTGTGTGTCAGGGACTGAGTCTCATGGTGCAGCTACAGGAGAGGCGGCATGCCGAACGTCCACAGGTTCTGCGGGGAGGAGATACCGAAGTCCTGTAGCATTACTGCCTGTTCGGTAGACGAGAGGTTCCATAGTTCGGAGAGACTGCGGCAACGGCTGAATAGCGCCCGAAGGACCAGAGGCACAGGTGAGTTCCAGTAACAGCGGAGGAAGAAGACGTGCACCGTCGGTGCCTCCTGCCGAAGAGGGGGTCATGGGCGGGAGGGATAAGACATCGTAAAGCCTTGCCAGATGAGTGAGCCAGAGTCACTTGGCGGACGTTTTCGGGAAAAAGTCGCATCTCGGTGACCAGTTAGCCAATGCTGTACAGCGAGACTTGAGTCGAATACTTGACTGAGTGCTTTCAGTGATGCCAGGGTGTTTAATAAGAAGCTGTCGGGTCGGCCACGCAGACAGTGTCCATCGTGTGGGTGTGGCCACCGAGCTCAGTGAGGTTCATTTTGGATTAGGGAGAGGTCAGATGAGGCCATGCATCGCTGTCAGCTTCGACAATGTGACCAGTTGTACGATCGACCTGTGACTGATTTCAGCGCATCTCTACAGGAGAGGCGTAATGACTGAATAAATCGCAACACTTCCTTTAATTACAACCCTTTGTCTAGGCCTTTCCTTCATCACACGCCTTTGTCCACATCCTTCTTTGATCCGGCACCCTTGTCCACGCCCTTTCTTCATCACACGCCTTTGTCCACATCCTTCTTTGATCCGGAACCCTTGTCCATGCCCTTCCTTCATCACACGCCTTTGCCCACATCTTTCTTTGATCATATACCCTTGTCCACGTCCATTCATCGCACACCCTATCCCTGAAGACCTAGGGGCAACAACCAGCACTGAGACTTATGCCATATACATATTTCCTGAGGGACTTGTACACTGCTTTCCTCCTTCATCTCTTGCAACCCAAACTCCCCCAAAAGTCAGAATCACTCCTCCTGCTCCTGCTCCTCCTCCTCCTCCTCTTCTTCTTCTTCTTCTTCTTCTTCTTCTTCTTCTTCTCCTCCTCCTCCTTCTCCTCTTCCTCCTCCTCCTCCTCCTCCTCTTCTTCTTCTTCTTCTTCTTCTTCTTCTTCTTCTTCTTTTTCTTCTCCTTCTTTTCCTACGTCTCCCTCGTCATCCTGCTTTCACCCCCACTCACCTCCGTTGACCAAGGATCCCCAGTGGTCACTAATGTTTGAAGTCCGGGATTGGTACGTGTAAATGAATAAGAGCCCATCATGTGATGACAGGGAGAGGAGAGAAGGGATGGAGAGGGTACTGAAAGGTATGGGGAAATGAAAGGTATGGGGAAAGAGGAGAGAGAGAGAGAGAGAGAGAGAGAGAGAGAGAGAGAGAGAGAGAGAGAGAGAGAGAGAGAGAGAATGTGGGAGGAATTGTGGATTGAAATGGATGACTTGAGAGGCTTACACTGGAGAGACGAGGAAGGAGGCAGAACAGGAGGGATGCAGAGAAGGAAAACTAAAGTTGATGGGATGGACTGACAACAGAAGACTTGACGAGGTCATCTACTCAACTAGATAGTAATAATATACATCATTCTTAATCTGTATAGATGGAGACAGGTTAGTAAAGCAGAAGGCTCCTCCCCCACCCACCACTATAGATGGAGACAGGATAGTACAGCAGAAGGCTCCTTCCCAACCCACCACTATAGATGGAGACAGGAGAGTAAAGCAGAAGGCTCCTCCCCCACCCACCACTATAGATGGAGACAGGATAGTACAGCAGAAGGCTCCTCCCCCACCCACCACTATAGATGGAGACAGGATAGTACAGTAGAAGGCTCCTCCCCCACCCACCACTATAGATGGAGACAGGATAGTACAGCAGAAGACTCCTTCCCAACCCACCACTATAGATGGAGACAGGATAGTACAGCAGAAGGCTCCTTCCCAACCCACCACAACTACCAGCACATGAGCCAACAAGGGCCAAGACTATGAAGGAGAATCTAGCACACCTGCAATAATTAACTATCATGGACAGATCTTGAAACAGGAAAGGTTGCCAGGAAGCACTTGACATAATTACACCTGCCGGATGGACACCAGGTACGAGAGGAATGCTTCCAGTTCATCTCTGGAGATTAAATCCTGGGAAAATACATGCACGATATGACTGAAGTATTTGTCTATCTGTGACTCTAATGTGTCTGTAGTCTTAGTCTTCACCACATCTGGTGGTGGTTCATTCCAGCGTTCCAAATGACACTATGGCTTATGTTTATATCAAGTCTCCTGTACCTTTTAACTTAATGCCCTTACACTGTATCACAACCGTGATACCAAAAATATCATCGAAAATATTCAATAATTTGAGAAAATACTTCTATTACATCTCCTCCGAGTCTGTGCTGATCCGGAGATAACATTTTCAAATCTCTAAAGTGTGTCTTGGCCAAGGTTTAGTCCCGAGAGAAGTTATTAGTTCTGTCGCTCTTTCTTGTATTTGTTCTGCTGGCTTGCCTTCGCCTTCGGATAGCACGAGGTGACAGTACGACACGAATCTACGAGTTTGTATATTGGTTTACGTCCTTAAGGTCATTACCGATGATGACTATCCCAGGCAGTGCTATTCAACCCAAAGGGGGGAGGAGGCGCGGCTCCTCGGCCAGCAACCTCGAAGGATTAATGATTAATTCTATAATGATTAAAAACAGTCACGTACGGACGGCCCACTCGCTCTAAGATGGACCTCTCCTAACCTGGGCTTGGCTTATGGCTACCACAAGACTGCCCAGGAAGCTGCTATATAAGGTTTTGCTTACGAAAAAAAATAAAAAGGAGAATAGGGATGATTGGGTGGGTTCACGAAATTTGCATAACGCTTACAAGGTTCCTCGAACATGGAAAAGGCGGGAAAACACTGATCTCAGGTCCTCCTCTTCCGGGGGCTTCTCGTAATGGCCCACAAAACATCTAATTCTCGAGTTTAATATTTTTCATCATCAAAATGCATTACTATGTAAGAGGATCGGGAGGGAAGGACAGAGGGAGGCAAGGAGAGGGAATGAGAGAGAGAGGGAGGAGGAGAGAGAGGGAGGGAGGGAGGGAAGAAAGAGGAGGGAGGAAGGAGGTAAAGGAGGAAGGAGAGAGAAGGGAGGGAAGGAAAGAGAAGAGGGAAGTAGGAGGGAGGGAGGGAAGGAGAGAGGAGGGAGGGAAGGAGAGAGAAGAGGGAGGAAGGAAGGAGGGAAGAGGTGAAGGAGGTATTGAGAGTGAGGAGAGAGTAGGAGGACGTCTGGGAGTAAAAGGATGGAGAAAACGATGAAGGCAAATGATATAGAAGAAAAAGAGAGTCGAGAGGGATGGGACTATAGATGGAGTCAGGAGGAGGGAGGCCAGCTCATCAGTACGTGAGGAGGTTCTATAGGGATGGAGGGGTGATGGAGGCAGCGAGGGCAGTGGTGATGATTGGACAGAAGGATGGAGACAGTCCAGTGTGATGGAGAGGAGAAAAAAAAGAGAAAGGAAAAAAAAAAAGACAAAAATTTCAAAGACTTCGTCAACACAAGCCAAGCCCCCCCTTCACCCCCCGCCCCTTCTCCCTTCTTGACCTTCGTGACAGACCTGACCTCCCTTACACGCCATCCCCTCCCATCCTCCCTACCTGGGATATCCCATCCCATAACCAGCGCCTTCCTCCTCCTCCTTCCTGACCTCCCCCTGACTAGCCCCTCCCCTCCTTTTCCTGACCTCCTCCCGCCTGACACGACACCTCTTCCTCTATCCTCCCATCCCGCCTCTTCCCGTCCTCCCCCCCCCTCCCCATCCCGCCCCTTCCCGCCTCTTCCCGTCCTCCCCCCCGCCCCTTCCCGCCTCTTCCCGTACCCCCCCCCTCCCCATCCCGCCCCTTCCCGTCCTCCTACTAGTAACAAGCCTTCCCTTCCCCCTTTCTCCCCTTCCCCATCATCCCCTTCCCTCACCCCGGCCCCATCACCGCCGCCCACCACAGGCCAGACCAACACCTGCAGCTGATCGCCGGCTCATGAGAGGAGCAGCAGTAGACGCTTCAACACGAGAACCAGACAACACTGGAACAGCAGCAGCAACAGGAGGAACAGCAGCAGCAACAGTAGCAGCAGCAACAGGAGGAACAGCAGCAGCAGGAACAGGAGGAACAGTAGCAGCAGCAGGAACAGGAGGAACAGTAGCAGCAGCAGCAACAGGAGGAACAGTAGCAGCATCAGGAACAGGAGGAACAGCAGCAGCAGGAACAGGAGGAACCAGCAGCAACAGCAGCAGCAACAGGAGGAACAGTAGCAGCAGCAACAGGAGGAGCAGCACCAGCAGCAGCAACAGGAGGAACAGCAGCAGGAACAGGAGGAGGAGCAGCAGGAGGAGCAGCTGGGAGATCATCAGCACAGCTGGACGTGATCACCACCTGTTCCTGGCTTACACCAGCTTTGTCCCGGGATTATAACGAATTGGTGCCGCTGTATGTGGCCACCTGGCCACCTGCTGGCTGGCCCAGTTTGGACGAACAGTGTGTGTGTGTGGCCATCTGGTTAACTGGTCCAGCTAAATCCAGCTGTGTGGCCACCTGGCTGCTACTGGATTACCCAGTTAATACCGTGTGTGTGTGTGTGTGTGTGTGTGTGTGTGTGTGTGTGTGTGTGTGTGTGTGGCCATCTGGTCAGCTGGCCAAGTAAATACCAGCTATGTAGCCATCTCGTCAGGTGGCCCAGCTAACACCATCTGTGTGGCCACCTACCTCGGTGTGGCCACTTGGCTCTGCGAGTCCATCTGGCATTCAGGACCGACTCCCCCTAGCTAACACCAGCTGTAAAGCCACGTGACTGACCCACGTACCCTCCAGCCAGCTGGTGGTGGTGGTGGAACACCACAACACAACAGGAAGCATCACGTCTCCTGCTGGTCGAGGAGGGAGGGAGAGAGGGAGGTGGGGAGGGAGGGAGGGAGGGAGGGAGGGATTTGGGAGGGAGGAAGTTGGGGTAGGGTTGAAGGTGGGGAGGGAGGGAGGAGGAGGGTTGAAGGTGGGGAGGGAGGAAGGTGGGTCTGGAGGTGGGAAGGGAGGGAGGGAGGGAGGGAGGTGGGGAGGGAGGGAAGTGGGTCGAGAGGTGGGGAGGGAGGAAGGTGGGTTGGGAGGTGGGGAGGATGGGAGGAAGGTGGGTTGGGAGGTGGGGAGGGAGGGAGGGAGGTGGGGAGGGAGGGAGGGAGGAAGGTGTGTCGGGAGGTGGGGAGGGATGAAGGTGGGGAGGGAGGAAGGAATGTGGGGAGGGAGGCGGGGATCGAGGGAGGAAGGTGGGTCGGGAGGTGGGGAGGGAGGGAGGGAGGGAGGGAGGGAGGGAGGGAGGGAGGGAGGAAGGTGGGGAGGGTCGGGAGGTGGGGAGGGAGGGAGGGAGGGAAGGAGGGAGGGAGGGAGGGAGGTGGGGAGGGAGGATGGGTCCCCACTGAATGTTGTGGTCGGTTAACGAACCAAGCACCCGGGGCTGGCGACACCACCAGCATGATACATACATATATCAGAGACGAGAGAGAGAGAGAGAGAGAGAGAGAGAGAGAGAGAGAGAGAGAGAGAGAGAGAGAGAGAGAGGTAAATAGGGTAATTGATCTCATTTCGTGTGTGGTTGTATACATACGAAATCCCGTGGCAACGAAGAGATCAATAATGGCCATATGATTTTTTTTTTTTTTATACTCTTCCATGATGGTCGAGAGGGCCATGGTATGCCCTGAGGCACCACTGTAGCCTGTGACTGGGACCTATTTCATCGACAAGCCCCCCCCCCCCCCCCCCCCGAGGGGAGGATGAACAGCTGGGTTGCCTGTGGGCCGACTACCCTTAATCCAGGATTCAAACACCACCTCCCAACACCAAAGCCCATAAGTGACCTTCACACACAACCCTAGCCCACAACCCACCAGAGGGTCACCTTCACACACACAACCCCAGCCCACAACCCACCAGAGGGGTTACCTTCACACACACAACCCCAGCCCACAACCCACCAGAGGGGTTACCTTCACACACACAACCCCAGCCCACAACCCACTAGAAGGTCACCTTCACACACAACCCTAGCCCACAACCCACTAGAAGGTCACCTTCACACACAACCCCAGCCCACAACCCACCAGAGGGTCACCTTCACACACAACCCCAGCCCACAACCCACCAGAGGGGTCACCTTCACACACACGGGTGTGTCACGTCCCTCCCTGCCTCCAGGATATTACGAAGATGGTTTAGGTCAAATGACACTGGCCATTACCCCCGTTTTCTGACACATGCAGGATAGTCCCCACTCTACATGCAGGATAGTCCCTACTCTACATGTAGGATAGTCTCCACTCTACATGCAGGACAGTACCCACTCTACATGCAGGATAGTCCTCACTCTACATGGAGGATAGTCTCCACTCTACATGGAGGATACTCTCTACTCTACATGCAGGATAGTCTCCACTCTACATGAAGGATAGTCTCCACTCTACATGCAGGACAGTACCCACTCTACATGCAGGATAGTCTCCACTCTACATGAAGGATAGTCTCCACTCTACATGCAGGACAGTACCCACTCTACATGCAGGATAGTCTCCACTCTACATGCAGGATAGTCTCCACTCTACATGGAGGATAGTCCCCACTGTACATGTCCCTCCCTCTGGCTCTTGGGAAAGAGCATTTGAAATGTGACTTGCAAGAACCGAAGACTTTTCCCCCCTCGCTGCGTCGCACACCTTCAGGTACCTCCTGAGCGTCTGAGGGGTCAGACCTGTGATGGAGTCTTCGGCCATCCCCAGGACCTTCCTGGGTCTAGACCAGCCCAGGTCCTTCCTTGCCAGACCTGACGTGGCTGACTCTCTGGCCAGGCAGCCCTAAGACCACCTTCCCAACTGGGGACGACACACACAAGAGGAGGGCGAGTCTAATCCCAAAGTACGCAGGTACACACACAGTGGCCCGTCTGGAGAAGGAGGAGGAGGAGGAGGAGGAGGTACACACAGTGGCCCCGTCTAGATGGTATCGTGGAGGACAACACAGGAGGAGGAGGAGGAGCCGCTACGGTGCGTCACAAGCAGGTGGGTTTAACAGGCCCCCGGGGAGGTGTAACGTGCTCCTCCCACCTCCTGCCCCAGTTGGCCCTAGCCAGTCAGTGTAATCAACTGGTTAACTTTCCCTCCCAACACTACAACAACTGTTAATGGGCTCGGGGGACCTCTCCACCCGACCCAAGGCCTGGCCCTGCCGCCCTCCCACACTCCTCCCTCACTTACTTCCACCTTCCTTCCTCCCAGCCCCCAAGACCTGACCCTGCCTCCTACACACCTCCCTGCCTTACCACCACCATACAAACTCACTCCTCGCTGCGCAAGGTTTGACCCTGCCTCTCACACACCTCCCTGCCTTACCACCTCCATCCTAACTCCCTCCTCGTTGCGCAAGGCCTAACCCTGCCTCCCACACCACCCTGCCCTACCACCTCTACCCTAACTCCCTCCTCACAGCGCAAGGCCTGACCCTGCCTCTCACTTCAACCAGACGTTTCCAGCCAACCCCTCGGTACTGTCTTTCTCCAGAGACAGTAATCACACAGTAATCAAAAAGGTCTGACAAATGCATGTCAACACATCTTCAGCACATATGGTGAAATTTCATCGGGACCATGATCCTTGTGGGGGGGTCAACATACTTTAATATTTTCTTCACGTCTTTTCCATGTATCTCAATGCCTTCTAAGGCCCCTTCTCCCTCATTCCATTCCATGGGTATTCGTGCTATAGAATTCCCACTGTGAAGGAAAAAAGAAAAAAGGAAACATTTTTGAACTTAGTCATTCAGTTCCTCTCATATCCTTGCAACATTCCCCCCCAACAACTTTTCCCTCTGAATCCCTTAGCTTGATTTGCTGTTCTAGAACTGACAATTTTACTCCCGACATTTTATGGAAAAGTTTTTTGGCTTTTCTCCTGACTTGCCCGCAATATTCCCTTCAAAGTTTCTATGTTTCCTCCTCTTTTATCCTGTTATATTTATGCCTTGCTCTCACGTGTCTTACAGACGCTGCCTAAATCATTGCGATAGCACATCTCGAAGCCTTCTGAATCTGCACATCAATTGCAGAAGCACTCATCCCTCTTGCTTAATCTTCTCTCTGCACAGGATTTGAGGCCAGACGTGCCCTTCCCTCTGCATAGGAATTGAGGCCAGAAGTGCCCTTCCCTCTGCACAGGATTTGAAGCCAGAAATCCTCAAGTTCCTTACTCCTTCAGTTCGAATTTCACAGAACCTTTGACGACAATGCCCTGGATTCATATTCAATAAATTCCACTTCTTTAGTTATCCTTTACTGAGTACCCATTCTTACTTTCACCCTTTACCTCTTTATCTGGCGCATGATCTTTTCCCAAGCGATGAAATCAATATTCTTTTTGCCTTACTCTTACTCCTGCCTTACTCTCACGATGGTACTCGCTCTTCAACTAAGTCCTTCAGTGCTGGAGTGTTCAACCTCCTCGCCTATATAGACTTCTTCTTCCACAAGAAAAAGGAAGCATTGATGACATTACGGGCTCTAAACTTGCCTAAGACTTTTCAACGACGGAAATCTTCATATATATATATACATATATATATATATATATATATATATATATATATATATATATATATATATATATATATATATATATATTCCTATGAGTCCACGGGGAAAATGAAACACGAAAAGTTCCCAAATGCACTTTCGTGTAATAATCACATCATCAGGGGAGACACAAGAGATAAATATAACAGTCAGTTGATATACATCGTCTCATAGGAATATCTTGATCACGCGCAAAATTGTGATCCTTTCCAATATATATATATATATATATATATATATATATATATATATATATATATATATATATATATATATATCTTTCCTTGATAGCTGCCTCCTCTCCTCACCAGTCCATAATATTCTTTACACATCTTCATTCAATTTCCTTCTGTGTGTGTCTCTCTGGTTTTTTTTTTTGTCCCCTCCCCACTCGTCCCCAGAGAACCTCTCTCTCTCTCTCTCTCTCTCTCTCTCTCTCTCTCTCTCTCTCTCTCTCTCTCTCTCTCTCTCTCTCACTACATTTTAGTCTCGATGTTCTGCGTCTCTTTATCATCCTCCGAGATTGCTGTTCCTGCAGCTGCTGCCCTCCCTCCATCCTGCTACCCTCCTGTTCCTGCTACCCTCTATTCCTCCTGTTACCCTCCTGTTCTTCCTGCTACCCTCCCCCTCATCCTCCTCCTGCTACCCTCCCTCCTCCTCTTCCTGCTACCCTCTCTCCCTCTTCCTGCTACCCTCCCTCCCTTCTCCTGCTACCCTCCTCCTTTTCGTCTTGCTACCCTCCTCCTCCTAATCCTCCAGCTACCCTTCTCCTCCTAATCTTCCAGCTACCCTCCATCCCTCCCTCCCTCCTCCTCCTGCTACCCTCTTCCTCCACCTCCACCTCCTCCTCCTCCTCCTGCTACCCTGCATCCCCCCTCCCTCCTCCTGCTACCCTCCTCCTCCTATTACCCTTCTCTTCTTTTTCCTCCTGCTACCCTCCTGCTCCTCCTCCTCCTCCTGCTACCCTCCATCCCTCCCTCCTCCTGACGTGTCTGTTTCTTATCATCACTATCTTCTGAATCGTCTCGACTAATTTCTACCTTGGTACGTCCCGATGCTTCTCAAATCCGTAAGTTCCTCTCCCAGCTTATAATACCTTCCGTGTGTTTCATTTCATCCCACACAGATCCTTCATATGATATTTTTCCCTCCTCCTATATAGAGTTAAATTCTGTGGTTTCTGAACCTGCTTTTCTTTGAATACTTTTAACATCTCAAGACTTCTGTTCCCTGGTGTATTTATGTTATATTTTCTCCCACTAGTCTCCTCTTTGTGGGTCTGATCATATGTACCAGGTTTGGATGCTGTCCCTTATCTGAACCTATATATCGGCTAACAATCAAATTCCATATCTGATTAAAATCAAATTGAAAAAAGAGAAAAAAATTGAAAAACACATTCGTCTACTTGGCTCTGAGTGTGTGTGTGTGTGTGTGTGTGTGTGTGTGTGTGTGTGTGTGTGTGTGTGTGTGACGACAATACATTTTTTTTTTTTACGGCACAATGAAGGGAAAAAAATCCCGAGATCCAATTACGCATCCGGGACCATCCCACTAATTACCATCCCAACCTTGTAATGGATCAGACTAGCATGAGTGACCCATACACCCATCACCTCCACTACCAACATGGGTGAACCATACATCATCCATCACCACTACCAACATGGGTGAGCCATACACCATCCATCACCACCACTACCATCATGGGTGAACCATACATCATCCATCACCACTACCAACATGGGTGACCCATACACCCATCACCACCACTACCAACATGGGTGACCCATACACCACCCATCACCACCACTACCAACATGGGTGACCCATACACCACCCATCACCACCACTACCAACATGGGTGACCCATACATCCATCACCACCACTACCAACATGGGTGACCCATACATCCATCATCACCACTTCCAGCATGGGTGACCCATACACCATCCATCACCACCACTACCAGCATGGGTGACCCATACACCACCCATCACCACCACTACCAGCATGGGTGACCCATACACCATCACCACCACTACCAACATGGGTGACCCATACATCCATCACCACCACTACCAACATGGGTGACCCATACACCACCCATCACCTCCACTACCAACATGGGTGACCCATACACCATCCATCACCACCACTACCAGCATGGGTGACCCATACACCATCCATCACCACCACTACCAACATGGGTGACCCATACACCATCACCACCACTACCAACATGGGTGACCCATACATCCATCACCACCACTACCAACATGGGTGACCCATACACCACCCATCACCTCCACTACCAACATGGGTGACCCATACACCACCCATCACCTCCACTACCAGCATGGGTGACCCATACACCACCCATCACCACCACTACCAACATGGGTGACACATACACCCATCACCACCACTACCAGCATGGGTGACCCATACACCATCCATCACCACCACTACCAACATGGGTGAGCCATACACCATCCATCACCTCCACTACCAACATGGGTGACCCATACATCCATCACCACCACTACCAACATGGGTGACCCATACACCATCCATCACCACCACTACCAACATGGGTGACCCATACATCCATCACCACCACTTCCAGCATGGGTGACCCATACATCAATCATCACCACTTCCAGCATGGGTGACCCATACATCATCCATCACCACCACTACCAGCATGGGTGAGCCATACACCACCCATCATCACCACTACCAGCATGGGTGACCCATACACCCATCACCACCAGTACCAGCATGGGTGAGCCATACACCATCCATCACCACCACTACCAGCATGGGTGAGCCATACACCATCCATCACCACCACTACCAGTATGGGTGAGCCATACACCATCCACCACCACCACTACCAACATGGGTGAACCATACACCACCCATCACCTCCACTACCAGCATGGATGACGCATCTCCCCCCATAGCAAGGGTGACGCACGCCCCCTTCCCCTTCCCCACACCAGCAAGGGTGACGCACGCCACCCCCCTAACCCCCCCACAACCCCCAAAGCACCCATCATGCCCCCCTAACCCCCAAAGCACCCATCAGTCCCCCCGCCCTCTGCCCCCAGAGAGTGCGGGAGGGCCTAAATGATAAGCCAGAGGCCCCACAAACAATCAGCCAGCAGACCATTACAAGAGCACAATTAAGGCCATAACAGACATCAGACCCACAACAATATTTCAACCCAGTTCACAGCGTAGAGGGAAGGGAAGGAGGGGTCGTCGCCCCCCCATATTCCACCCTCCCTCCTCTCCTCTCCCTCCACTCCGCCCGCCGGCCTCCCTCCCTCCCTCCCTCGCTCGCGCTGCCACCGTCTCTCTCTCTCTCTCTCTCTCTCTCTCTCTCTCTCTCTCTCTCTCTCTCTCTCTCTCTCTCTCTCTTTTATGTATATATATATATATATATATATATATATATATATATATATAAAACTTTTTTATTTTCATTTTGCGGCGACGACATTGCAAAATTCTGCGTCGCTCGGAGAGAGAGAGAGAGAGAGAGAGAGAGAGAGAGAGAGAGGTGTCCCGGATCTGTTGGGTGGGGGGAGGGGGGGGGGTTGCTCCTCCTCCTCCTGCCCTTCACATACCAACAGAAATTAATGGACTTATATAATTTCCATCAGTAATTTTTTTTTTTTTCCCACACTAAATTCCAAAACCTTTTCGTTCGTCAAGAGAGTGCCCCCCCCTTCCCCCCCCCCTCTCTCTCTCTCTCTCTCTCTCTCTCTCTCTCTCTCTCTCTCTCACACACACACACACACACACACACACACACACACACACACCATCATGCCGTACCGAACGTAAGGTCATGGAATCCGGGTGGCCCATCGTGTTCACTGCTAGTCTGTGGAGTGTTCAATGTTCCCTCGTGTTCACTTCTAGTCTGTGGACTGTTCAGTGTTCCCTCGTGTTCACTGCTAAGTCTGTGGACTGTTCAGCGTTCCCTCGTGTTCACTGCTAAGTCTGTGGGGCTGTTCAGTGTTCACTGCTAAGTCTGTGGACTGTTCAGTGTACCTCGTGTTCACTGCTAGTCTGTGGACTGTTCAATGTTCCCTCGTGTTCACTATTAGTCTGTGTACTGTTCAGTGTTCCCTCGTGTTCACTGCTAAGTCTGTGGACTGTTCAGTGTACCTCGTGTTCACTGCTAGTCTGTGGACTGTTCAATGTTCCCTCGTGTTCACTGCTAGTCTGTGGACTGTTCAATGTTCCCTCGTGTTCACTGCTAAGTCTGTGGACTGTTCAGTGTACCTCGTGTTCACTGCTAAGTCTGTGGACTGTTCAGTGTACCTCGTGTTCACTGCTAGTCTGTGGACTGTTCAATGTTCCCTCGTGTTCACTGCTAAGTCTGTGGACTGTTCAGTGTTCCCTCGTGTTCACTGCTAGTCTGTGGACTGTTCAGTGTACCTCGTGTTCACTGCTAAGTCTGTGGACTGTTCAGTGTTCCCTCGTGTTCACTGCTAAGTCTGTGGGGCTGTTCAGTGTTCCCTCGTGTTCACTGCTAGTCTGTGGACTGTTCAGTGTTCCCTCGTGTTCACTGCTAAGTCTGTGGACTGTTCAATGTTCCCATCGTGTTCACTGCTAAGTCTGTGGGGCTGTTCAGTGTTCCCTCGTGTTCACTGCTAAGTCTGTGGGGCTGTTCAGTGTTCCTTCGTGTTCACTGCTAAGTCTGTGGGGCTGTTCAGTGTTCCCATCGTGTTCACTGCTAGTCTGTGGACTGTTCAGTGTTCCCTGCTAATCTGTGCACGACGAACAGACAATCATATACGTGTGTGTGGTGTATCATCAAGTCACATGCCGAATTTCGCCACACCTTCCAACCACAGCAGGACGAAACAGCTCTACAGAGCTCGTTGTCTGTCTTGGACAATCGCATGTTTACCAAATGACGTCCTAGCTACGTGTCTTCGGTGTATATTAACTGATTGTTATATTTCTCTCTTGTGTCTCCCCTGATGATGTGATTATTACACGAAAGTGCACTTGGGAACTTATCGTGTTCCATTTTACCCGTGGACTTATAGGAATATACTTGATCACGCGCAAAATTGTGATCCTTTCCAACATATATATATATATATATATATATATATATATATACACCATTTGCTAGAAAATAACTACTCCTCCTCCCCCAACTTTAACACAGTCAAGGACGACCTCAAAGATGTATATTATCGTTATGGACGACCTCAAAAATGCATTTCCTCGTGAAGGACGACCTCAAAAATGTATATCATCGTGAAGGACGACCTCAAAAATGTATATCATCGTGAAGGACGACCTCAAAAATGTATATCATCGTGAAGGACGACCTCAAAAATGTATATCATCGTGAAGGACAACCTCAAAAATGTATATCATCGTGAAGGACGACCTCAAAAATGTATATCATCTCGAAGAACGACCTGAAAAATGTATATTATCCAGCAGGAAATAAGCTGCAGGAGGGGGAGGGGGAAATCTTAGCTTGCGAAGGCTTGGAAACAGAACTCCTCCCAAACCCGTTGACAAGAGCCCCCACATCAGGCGACCAATACAGAAATCATACCATGTCTGCTGGCAACATCTTAACACAGCAGGCAAGTATTAGGATAAGGACATACATATCCAGTAAGCTCCGCACAATCCTGCGTTAGGCCCGAAATTAAAATATATGCTCCTTCAAGTGCACACATGAAGGAGCAAAGACTGATCTAGTAGAGAAGGTCTAGAGGAGGAGAGGCGTACAGAAGTGGTCCTTGAAATACGACAGAGAGGAGAGAGAGAGAGAGAGAGAGAGAGAGAGAGAGAGAGAGAGAGAGAGAGAGAGAGAGAGAGAGATGAGCTACAGAGAGTCAAGGCTAGAGAGGCATTACATTTCGCCCATCATAGAGGAGAAAAGAGTAAGGGGTGACCTGATCACAGCCTTTTATGTTCTTAAACCAACCACCTTGATGCTGCAGAGAACAGTTCTTCGTATGATGGTGGAAGTGGACAGCTTAAGAACATAACATGCAATCAAAGAACCACTTGATAAGGTGGTTCAGGAGATGGGTAAGGGGGAATGAATGGTTAAAGTGAAGGGCATGGGTAAAAGGGACAGGAAATAGTTTAAGGGAAACGAGTGGGTTATATGGGAAGGGGAAAATGGGAACAGTGATGGGTGATAAGAGAATGGGTTACCTTGGTCTGACCTGGGGTACGACATTATACTTCCTCATGATCTGACCTGGGGATGCGGGGGTCACAGTTCACCTTGACCTGACCTGGGGATGGGAGTCACAGTTCATCTTGACCTGATCTGGGGTCGGGGGTCACAGTTCATCTTGACCTGACCTGGGGATGGAGGGAGGGTCACAGTCCATCTTGACCTGACCTGGGGATGATGGGGGGAGGTCACAGTTCATCTTGACCTGACCTGGGGATGATGGGGGAGGTCACAGTTCATCTCGACCTGACCTGGGCATGCGGGGCCACAGTTCACCTTGACCTGACCCGGGGATGATGGGGGAGGTCACAGTTCATCTTGACCAGGTTAACTTCAACTGACCTCATAACAGTACAATTATAATAGTACACTTACATCAAGCGTCCTTTAAAGGCCTCACACAATGGTCCTTCAGAGACCACAAACAATGGTCCTTCAGAGACCACAAACAATGGTCCTTCAGAGACCACAAACAATGGTCCTTCAGAGACCGCAAACAATGGTCCTTCAGAGACCACAAACAATGGTCCTTCAGAGACCACAAACAATGGTCCTTCAGAGACCACAAACAATGGTCCTTCAGAGACCACAAACAATGGTCCTTCAGAGACCACAAACAATGGTCCTTCAGAGACCACAAACAATGGTCATTCAGAGACCATAAACAATGGTCCTTCAGAGACCTCAAACAATGGTCCTTCATAGACCATAAACAATGGTCCTTCAGAGACCACAAACAATGGTCCTTCAGAGACCACAAGCAATGGTCCTTCAGAGACCACAAACAATGGTCCTTCAGAGACCACAAACAATGGTCCTTCAGAGACCACAAACAATGGTCCTTCAGAGACCACAAACAATGGTCCTTCAGAGACCAAAAACAAAGGCAGACTCCAGACGTCTTCTTGAACATTTCTATAAAGATTCTCTTTATTTCTTTACATCATCAAATCATTCGATTTCTTCTTCTTCTTCTTCTTCTTCTTCTTCTTCTCTTCTTCTTCTTCTCCTTCTTCTTCTTCTTCTTCTTCTTCTTCTTCTTCTTATCCTTCTTCTTCTTCTTCTCCTTCTTCTTCTTCTTCTCCTTCTTCTTCTCCTTCTCCTTCTTCTTCTTCTTCTTCTTCTTCTTCTTCTTCCTCTTCTTCTTCCACCTCCTCTTCCTCCTCCTCTTCCTCCTCCTCCTCCTCCTCTTGCACCTCCTCTTCCTCCTCCTCCTCTTCCCTGGCTTGCTTGAAGGCACGTCTACATCTTTAATGACTCCTCCTGTGTACCTCACCACAGCAGCTTCGTCAAGTGCAGGAAGCAATTCTCCCTCATGCTAAAATGCACGAAACATTCCTGTCTGGCAGGGGAAAGTGGAGGGGGGAGATCTCCTCTCTCCCTCCTTCCTTCTCTCTCTCTCTCTCTCTCTCTCTCTCTCTCTCTCTCTCTCTCTCTCTCTCTCTCTCTCGCTGGACACCACAAAGTGCGCCCGGATCGTTCTCCACAACATAGAGTCGGGGACACACCCGTCTGGCGAAATGGATTCCGACACATTGGTCTCCTTTACGAAAACGCTGCGTTGTAGCAATGTAATCCTTCACAGAAAACGCTGCGTTGTAGCAATGTAATCCTTCACAGAAAACGAGCATTGGCCTTACCTCTCAAAGACTGACTCCGACTCTCATTCACCTTCCCTCACCCTCATGTAGGAGGGGGTCAGTAGGACTCGTGTGTTGCCTCATACACACTGACCACCACCCCACCCACACAAAACCCCCCCCCCCCCAACCCCCTTCACCCCCACCCGTGACCCTTCGTCATAAACACTGACCCACCCCCCCACTTCTCCCCCCCCCACCCCCACTTCTCCTCCCCCCCCCCTACCACCCCCCCCTCCTCTCCCGGTGGCCAATCATCAGTGTACATTAGGGTTTGGTAACCGGATTAACTCCTACGAATCTAATTCTGGGAGAGCGTTATAATCACCTTCGAAATTATTTTAATGAAGCTGCTGAGTCAATTATACCGATGGGGGAGGCAGAGGGGGGGGAGGGGGGGAGGTATGTGGATGTGAGGGTATGTGGATGTGAGGGTATCTGGATGTGAGGGTATGTGGATGCGAGGGTATCTGGATGTGAGGGTATGTGGATGTGAGGGGCATGTGGATGTGAGGGTATGTGGATGAGAGGGCATGTGGATGAGAGGGTATGTGGATGTGAGGGCATGTGGATGAGAGGGTATGTGGATGAGAGGGTATGTGGATGTGAGGGCATGTGGATGTGAGGGTATATGGATATGAGGGCATGTGGATGTGAGGGGTATGTGAATGTCAGGGTATGCGGATGAGAGGGTATGTGGATGAGAGCGTGTACTGGACACACGTGTGGATCTATGTAATTCCGCATATAAGAATGAGCATGTGGATTGTACAGCTGCGCGCGCGCGCGCGTGTATGAGTGTGTGTGTGTGTGTGTGTGTGTGTGTGTGTGTGTGTATGTATGTGTGTGAGTGCGTGTGTGTGTGTGTGTGTGTGTGTGTGTGTGTGTGTGTGTGTGTGTATGTACAGGCCCAGGGGCCGCGTCTTGAGTTGACACACAAGGGAATCGCCATCAAGGAAGTCCATGTGAAGGACAGACACCACAAGACCTGATGATGGTCTATGGCGAGGTTGTCTGCTGGCTGAGGGGGGACCAGGAATGTGAACTCCTTCTCTCTATACCATGATGGAGAGGGAGGAGAGGATAGATGGAGACAGAGAGGGAGGAGAGGATAGATGGAGACAGAGAGGGAGGAGAGGATAGATTGAGACACATAGGGAGGAGAGGATAGATGGAGACAGAGAGGGAGGAGAGGATAGATGGAGACAGAGAGGGAGGAGAGGACAGATGGAGACAGAGAGGGAGGAGAGGATAGATTGAGACACATAGGGAGGAGAGGATAGATGGAGACAGAGAGGGGAGGCAGGATGATCCTATGGTCGTTTAACAACTCTATATCAACAAGGGAGGAGGGAGGACCTTGTCCACACTAGGTGCGGGAGGACTTGGCCCTAACCAGGAGCGGGAGGAACTAACCTTAACTGGGGCGGGAAGAACCAGCCCTTACCAGGGGCGGAAGGACCTGGCACTTACCTAGGGCGGGAGGACCTAGGGCGGGAGGACCTTCACCTTTACCAGGGGCGAGAGGACCTGGCCCTTACCTAGGGCGGGAGGACCTTCACCTTTACCAGGGGCGAGAGGACCTGGCCCTTACCAAGGGCGGGCGGGCACCACGACCCTGGCCCTTACCAAGAGCGGGCGGGCACCACGACCCTGGTGGACCTTTGCCCCCCTGATGTCATGCGATGAGGAACACGACCATCTGTACAGCGAGATGACCAGATAGAGGAAGACTGGTGGTGACGGGAGGAGGAGGAGGAGGAGGAGGAGGAGGAGGAGGAGGAGAGGAAGAGGTGCATCCTGAGAGATGCAGGAAAGATAAGAGGAAGGAGAGAGACGCAGACAGAAAGGAAGATTGGTGAGAGAAACGTATGGGAAGGGTAGGAGGTGCAGGAAGATGTAGACGAGAGGAGGAGCAGGAGGTGCAGGAAGATGTAGAGGAGAGGGTAAGGAGGAGGTGCAGGAAGATGTAGAGGAGAGGGGGAGTAAGAGGGGCAGGAAGATGTAGAGGAGAGGGGGAGTAGGAGGTGCAGGAAGATGTAGAGAGGGGGAGGAGGAGGTGCAGGAAGAGGTAGAGGAGAGGGGGAGGAGGAGGTGAGGAAGATGAAGAGGAGAGGGGGAGTAGGAGGTGCAGGAAGATGTAGAGGAGAGGGGGAGGAGGAGGTGAGGAAGATGTAGAGGAGAGGGGGAGGAGGAGGTGCAGGAAGATGTAGAGGAGAGGGGGAGTAAGAGGGGCAGGAAGATGTAGAGGAGAGGGGGAGTAAGAGGTGCAGGAAGATGTAGAGGAGAGAGGGAGGAGGAGGTGCAGGAAGATGTAGAGGAGAGGGGGAGGAGGAGGTGAGCAAGATGTAGAGGAGAGAGGGAGGAGGAGGTGAGCAAGATGTAGAGGAGAGAGGGAGTAGGAGGTGAGCAAGATGTAGAGGAGAGAGGGAGTAGGAGGTGAGCAAGATGTAGAGGAGAGAGGGAGTAGGAGGTGAGCAAGATGTAGAGGAGAGAGGGAGTAGGAGGTGAGCAAGATGTAGAGGAGAGAGGGAGTAGGAGGTGAGCAAGATGTAGAGGAGAGAGGGAGTAGGAGGTGAGCAAGATGTAGAGGAGAGAGGGGGAGGAGGAGGTGCAGGAAGATGTAGAGGAGAGGGGGAGGAGGAAGGTTAAAAAAAAAAGGGGAAGGGGACTGGAAGAGGAACAAATGCAAAGATCCTTCGTCAAAGACGATGCCAATACACGAGACTCATTGTGGCCAGACGACACTCACACAGCCACACTCCTCCTCCTCCTCTACCATGAAGTATTGGTTCCCTGGCGTTCAAAATAGCCAGGGTATGAACCTATGGCTGCCACTTCCGAGCTCCACATACCCACCCACACACGCACACACACACACGCACACACACACACACACACACACTGGGGCGAGCTGGGGGATACATGCGCGCGCTCGGGAAAACCCGAGAGAGACACAGAACTCGCTATATTTACCTTCAGTTCAAGAAACGTTCAAATCACGCGTGCAACGAAGCGACGCACACAGACGACATGGGTAGTTGTGCGTCAGCATATAACATGCCTTTTGAACATTCGTTGAACTGAGGGAAGTACGTTCAATGTAACCAAAAGACGTACACCGTTATATGATAATATTCAGTAGAGCGGAAGTCCAATCACATCCACCGTATGGTGTGATCATCATCATCGTAACACAGTACAGAAAAAAT